>NC_092130.1:67594699-67874650 GCF_043159975.1 Macaca nemestrina | reverse complement strand
TCCCTGCGAGGTGGCTCCCAACAGCCAAGGGGGGGGAGAGGGGGTGGCTATTGGTCCCCACCTCGCGGGGGGTGGCTCACCCCCCTGCGAGGTGGCTCCCAACAGCCAAGGGGGGGAGAGGGGGTGGCTATTGGTCCCCACCTCGCGGGGGGTGGCTCACCCCCCTGCGAGGTGGCTCCCAACAGCCAAGGGGGGGGAGAGGGGGTGGCTATTGGTCCCCACCTCGCGGGGGGTGGCTCACCCCCCTGCGAGGTGGCTCCCAACAGCCAAGGGGGGGGAGAGGGGGTGGCTATTGGTCCCCACCTCGCGGGGGGTGGCTCACCCCCCTGCGAGGTGGCTCCCAACAGCCAAGGGGGGGGAGAGGGGGTGGCTATTGGTCCCCACCTCGCGGGGGGTGGCTCACCCCCCTGCGAGGTGGCTCCCAACAGCCAAGGGGGGGGAGAGGGGGTGGCTATTGGTCCCCACCTCGCGGGGGGTGGCTCACCCCCCTGCGAGGTGGCTCCCAACAGCCAAGGGGGGGGAGAGGGGGTGGCTATTGGTCCCCACCTCGCGGGGGGTGGCTCACCCCCCTGCGAGGTGGCTCCCAACAGCCAAGGGGGGGAGAGGGGGTGGCTATTGGTCCCCACCTCGCGGGGGGTGGCTCACCCCCCTGCGAGGTGGCTCCCAACAGCCAAGGGGGGGGGAGAGGGGGTGGCTATTGGTCCCCACCTCGCGGGGGGTGGCTCACCCCCTGCGAGGTGGCTCCCAACAGCCAAGGGGGGGGAGAGGGGGTGGCTATTGGTCCCCACCTCGCGGGGGTGGCTCACCCCCCTGCGAGGTGGCTCCCAACAGCCAAGGGGGGGGAGAGGGGGTGGCTATTGGTCCCCACCTCGCGGGGGGTGGCTCACCCCCCTGCGAGGTGGCTCCCAACAGCCAAGGGGGGGGAGAGGGGGTGGCTATTGGTCCCCACCTCGCGGGGGGTGGCTCACCCCCCTGCGAGGTGGCTCCCAACAGCCAAGGGGGGGGAGAGGGGGTGGCTATTGGTCCCCACCTCGCGGGGGGTGGCTCACCCCCCTGCGAGGTGGCTCCCAACAGCCAAGGGGGGGGAGAGGGGGTGGCTATTGGTCCCCACCTCGCGGGGGGTGGCTCACCCCCCTGCGAGGTGGCTCCCAACAGCCAAGGGGGGGGAGAGGGGGTGGCTATTGGTCCCCACCTCGCGGGGGGTGGCTCACCCCCCTGCGAGGTGGCTCCCAACAGCCAAGGGGGGGGAGAGGGGGTGGCTATTGGTCCCCACCTCGCGGGGGGTGGCTCACCCCCCTGCGAGGTGGCTCCCAACAGCCAAGGGGGGGGAGAGGGGGTGGCTATTGGTCCCCACCTCGCGGGGGGTGGCTCACCCCCCTGCGAGGTGGCTCCCAACAGCCAAGGGGGGGGGAGAGGGGGTGGCTATTGGTCCCCACCTCGCGGGGGGTGGCTCACCCCCCTGCGAGGTGGCTCCCAACAGCCAAGGGGGGGGGAGAGGGGGTGGCTATTGGTCCCCACCTCGCGGGGGGTGGCTCACCCCCCTGCCTCACAATGTCACTGTTTTTTTTCGCCCCCTACAGTATAATGAATGTTATTATCTTCTCTCACTTTAGCTGTTGAGAACAATATCACATGGCGGAAGACACACCCAGCACTGTTGGGAGTATTATCATTCTCTCTTCTTCTGTGTAGTAGAAAACATATCTCAGGCGAGTTGGCAACCCCTTTCATATTGACAGTGTTATCATCCTCTGCCATCGTGGATATTAGGAACCATATCACAGGGGCGTGTTGACTTCCTCGATATTGGTCGCGAAATCATCCTCTCCTCACTAGGTATAGGAAACAATGTGACAGTCAGGGTAGACACTCCCGCGACTTGAAGTGTAATATCTCTCCCTGGTATTAGTATCCACGATGGACACACAGCCTGTTTAAGATTTTGTGAGGAATATGATCTCCCCCTCTAGATATTACGAGCAGTATCATAGACGGGTGTACACCCTCTCCAATATAGGGAGGAATATCATCCTCTTCCCGTCTGGATATTAGAAACCATATCAAAGGAGTGTTTATAACCCCTGCGACATTCTGAGTAATATCATCCTCTCCCAGGTGGAAATTAGGAACAGTATCACCGGTGGCATGTACACCCTCGGCGACATTGAAAGTAATATCATCCTCTTCCCTCCTGGATCATGGGAACAACATCACTGGGGGGTGTACACTTTCTGCGATATTTGGAGTAACATCATCTTCTGTGCCTTGGAATATTAATGACAATATCACGCAGTGAGCGTGTCCATCTTTTGCAGTATTGAGAATGAAATTATCCTCTCTCCCCCTGCAAATTAGGAGAGATATCACAGAGTGGGTGTTCACCTCCTGCGATATGGGGATTAACACCATCTTCTCCCCTTCCGGATATCAGGAAGGGTATCACACGGGGGTGTACGGCATCTGCTATACTGGGAGTAATATGAACCTCTCGGCCTTGAGATATTAAGAAGAATATCACAGGGTGGATGTACACCCCCTGCCACATTGGGAGTAATATCAGCCTCTCCCCTCCATGGATATTGGGAACAATATCCCAGGCTGGGTGTACGCCTCCTGCTCTATGGGGAGTCATATCATCCTCTCCCTTCCAGGATATTAATAACAATATCACAGGGCGGGTGAACACAGCCTGCGATACTGGAATTATTATCATCCTCTCCCCCTCCGGATACTAGGATCCATATCACAGAAGAGCTGTACACTCCCTGCGATATTGGGAGTGATATCATACGCTTCTTCCGTGAATATTAAGAGCAATATCACCAGGTGGCTGTCCATTCGTTGCTATGTTGGGAGTCATGTCATATTCTATCCCCCTAGATATCAGGATCAGTGTCACAGCGTGAGTGTACACCAGCTACGATATTAAAACTAATATCATGCTCTCTGTCCCTGGATATTAGGAACGACATCACAGGTAGGTGTACACCCCTTGTGGTATTAGGAGTAATAATATGGTTAATTATTAAACATCAATGATCGATTTTAATAATTATCAATGACACTTAATAGGATACATTATTAATTATGGATAATTATTTTACATATAGGATTATGCACACTTAAAATTAATTATTAATATTAATGTCATTTAACAATATTATTAGTTCTTAATATTAATCATTTTTTTATTACCAACATCTCTTAGTATTGACTTAAGCAACATTAATTGCCGATATCATTATTTTATTATTAATAGTGATATTACTATTAATTATTAATACTAATCGTTAACATTTTTAACCAATATTAATTTTTACTATCTTTGTTATGATTATTAATATTGATTATTATTATTAATTTTTATTATATTTATCAATATTAGTAATTAATAGACTTGTTCCTGATATCCGGTGGGGAGAGGATGATATTACTCCCAACATCGAAGAAAGTGTACACCCCTCTATGATGTTATTCCTAATAACCAGGGGTAGAGGATGACATTATTGAAAGAGAGAACAGAACCGGCCTCAGCAACAAGAAGGAAGGAGATGCAGGGTCAAGCAGCCGTGTGGATCCATCACACTCAACATTCACACCAAGCGGAGCACAGGCAGGACCAGCCGATGGGGGAGCCGAAGTGGAGGCTCTCTGGGGTGGAGGCCCTCTGGGTGGGCAAGATTCTCTACCTAAAACTCCAATAGAAGATCTACACAGCAGTAGTTACAGAAAACACTAAGAAAAAGGCCAAAATAAAAATAGGACACCAAGTTTGGTCAACCGGGTCTCACAAGCCAGTAGGTAAGAAAGCCCAGGAGGGCCCACCAGAGGAGCTGGGGGTGGGTTCCTGCCTGCAGGGGGCCTGGGACACCCCATTCCCACAGACGAGGACCCAAGCTTTGGGGAGAAAGCTGTCAGAGTCACCAGTGAGCTGTTCAGAGCTAGAGCCACAGAGCAGGGGAGGAGCGCTGGCCATGTCCCCGTGTGGGCTGAGAAGCTGGGGTGAGGGCACACCCCCAGGGGCCAATGCAAACAGTGGACCGCGGGCCCTCCTCCTGCCCAGAGGATGCTCAGCTCCCAAGGGACCACCAAAGTCTGGAACCCAGGGACACACCACCTGACCCTCATGCCCAGGCCTCCTGCACCACGCAATGTCCAGCACAGGCAGGCAGTCTGGGTTTGGGGCCAGGACAGGGATGGATGGTCCTGCTAGGCAGGCCTCCTTCTCCCTACCAGCTGGGCTGGTTGTACACTCAAGTATCCTGCAGACATGATTGGATATACTGTAGTAATCTCCAAGAAAACATGGGGAGTTTCTGGAACACTGAGATAAATACTTTTGCCTTTAGAAAATAGATATATAAATATTTAGTCTTGACATTAAACCCCAGGAAAAATCTAGGATGACCCTGTGTGTACTTTTAGCAAAAACTGCCTGATCTCTGGTTGGATCCATTGGATACGTTCTGGGGGGACATCAAGAAGTGCTGCTGCCACCTCCAGCCAAGGGCTGGGCATGGGACTCAAGCCAATCAGATACTCTCCTTAAAATGTGACTCTTGATCAGGGAGACAAAAGGCTAAAACTATTGTTGCTGAAACAGTAGCAGTACCATGAAAAGACTGTTCATTAGTTTCAATTGCACATATTCACCTGAAAGTTACAAGGAGAAGACTAAAACTTCTTTATGTTCAGGGACTTCATGTTCAGAGTTCATATTGTTAACCACTAGATCCAAAGTGCCCAGCACAGTGTCTGGTATAGAATAGGTGCTAAATAAATATCAGCTGTGTGAATAAATAAAAATAATAAAGAACTTTCCAACAATTTAACAATGCAATTGTTATATCATGAAGTAGTGAGCTCCTTGTCCCTGAAGAGATTAAAATAGAGCCCATCTCTCAGGATGACAAAAAAAAAAAAAAAATTCCTGCATTGAGTAGGTGGTCTCCAAAAAGCATTCTACGTCTGGCTTTGTAATTCCCCAACTATTTCTTATTTACTCTTAAAAAACATATTTTAAAGTAAAAATAGAACACTATATTCACACAATATACAGGACACAAACTAGGTGGTTGGGACAAAAGATATATGACATTTTTTTCAAAAGTAAGATAGCATTTGTTCACATGCCCACAAAAAAGGCCAGCAAAAGCTGTTGCAGGAGAGGTAAACCATCACTGGACTTGTTTGCAGTGACCTACACTTGATCTATTTCTAGTCTCAAGGAAAGCGAAATAAGAAAATGGATAGTTTTGTTGCCATGGTTATTCCCAGCCACCAGCTCACCTTACCACCCATTTTCCATCATTTCTAATAACCTAGTTTCTTAGAGTGATATTGTAGGAGCCAATAACCCAGGCTCTTTATTAAATGGTTTCTCCTGGTGCCACCCTCATTCAGCCACTTTTTACCACTTTCCTTTGTCTCACCAGTCTTCAGCATGGCTCAGGAATGAAAAATACTCACCTAAAGCTACCAAGATTTTTCATTGCAGGGAAATCTTGTGCTTGGTTGCATCCACTTAAGATTCTGAATGGTTTATGTGTTCCTGAACTTTAAGGATAAATTCCTATGTGGCCAGGAGGAAAACAGTTGAGATGGTGGGTTGCTATTTTCTTTAACATTGGTTTTACTTATTTTATAATCAGCTTACTTTGCCTGGGAAAGGAAGGTGATATTTAAGAAAACAGTCTGGAGAATGTGCTATCTGGTGAAACTCAACTAGACAGCTCTCTTGATTGTTTCAGATTTCTTGAGCGGCTAACAAAGACAGTAGCTCAACTTTTGGCAAAAGCCCACGAGAATGGAAAGTATCCATTTGGAGTCTCTTAAGAGATACTTTGTGGTGAATTGTGCTTCATTGGTAAATTCTGGTCTATACTACAGCGGGCTGTGGAAGTGCAGCTTTCTATAGACACACAGTTTTTTAAAAGGTATTGCTAGTGGCACAGATCTACACATCTAAACACTAGGTGGCAATCTTGCCTTTTGTGTCACCAATCAAAGTCATTTTACAAAACCATAATATTTAAGGAGATATATGGAACCATCACATCTCAGCCTTCTTTACCAGTTTTATTTTAATATTAGCATCCAGATATAACAAACGGCCAAAGGCCATTCTTAAAAGCAGATCCAAATTAGGGGAGCATTAAATGTATATAGACTTGACTTTTTCACAGCATTCACTGGAAGGAACACCAGCAGCCTCACAACTGTTAGAATTCCCTCCCCCTCTGGGTGTGGACATTCGTTGATTAAATGTTTATTTCAGGCAGTGGGGATTCTCTGGTGAACAAGAGACAAGGTCCTTCCTTTTGTGGAGCCTACACTGAAGTAGAGGAGACAGATACTAACCAAGTAAATGAAAATAATTTTAGGTAATAATTTCAATGAAAAATAACACCATAATGTAATAGAAATTGGGCATGAGGGGAAGAGAACAGTGTCAGGAAAGGCCTTAGAAAAGCTGGCGCATGACCTGAAGCCTGGATGAGAAGGAGCCAGCCAGACCAAGGCCTGGGGGAAGAGTGGTCCAGGCAGAGGGCACAGCAAGTGCAGCAGCACTGGGTAGGGACAAGCTTTGGATGTTTCAGAATAGAAAGAAGCCAGTGTAGCCAGAGCATGGTAAGGGGAGGGAAAGGTGGGATAAAATGAGGCTGGAAGACCATCGGGGTTCAGACCACGTAAGGACTGGTTGGCCAAGGAAGGAGATGAATTGTATTCTAAGCTCGATAGAAAGCAGTGGAGGAAGAGTCCAAAGGGCAAAGGGACTCAAGTTCACCTTCTCTGTTATCACCGAGGATGTATTCTGCTCCTGACAGCACTCACACTGTTCCAACTATTAAGATAGCAAATTTGGTAGACATGGCTCCTTCCCTAGGACCTCTCAGCCCAGAACAGAGCTCAGAGGCCCAGCATCCTTTAGAGTGTGGATCCCTGCAAGGAAAAGGCAGAGGCAACATTTTGGAAACACTGAACCCTGTGGCCAGTACCCATTTTCCTTTGAGAAAGTATTTCAACCCACAAACCTCCTTTAGGCCAGAAAAGAAAAACAAAAGAGGTCGAATTTCCTGTTGTGATATGCACAGATCAAATTTAGGCTCCAGGACACCTGAGTTCTGTGTGGTTCTCTTTTTTGCCTGGCACCAAACAATGAAGCTTTATGATAAACAATGATGGTGACAATTTGACAAGAGACTTGGTCTATCTCTTGCACTAAGGCATTTTAGTCAGAGGGCAAGCATTCTGTAGTAAATGAAGCCTGGCTCAGCTAGTCTCAAGCAAGACTTTCCTGTACACGCAGTCATACCCAGAGTAGTTTATGAGCTGCTCTGCTTACTTAGCCTTGTGGTGGGGCACTGAGCAGCATCTCAGGAGGCTGGAGTAGAAGGGAAGAGGAGGCCTTGCCACCTGACTACACAAAACCAAAGTGCAGGACTGCATTTTCCCGCATAACTGCATGTGCTTTTTTATGACGTTTTCCCCTTTTTGAGGTTGCTCTGGATTAATGTCATTACCTGAGAAACTGGCCCATACAAGTAACATAAGTGAAGAATGTATATCCTGTGGGTTCTGCATCCAAGAGGAGAGGATGTGCCCTATCGAAAGGGAACAGCTGCCACCCAGCTCCAGTCAACTGTTTCCATGCAAGAATGTGGGGCCAATGCTATAAGAGCTCCTGATTTGTCTACAGAAACTGAAGTCCAGATTTTTATGTGCGATCTCTTCTTTTTTAAATGTCTGCAAATGATTTAATAGAAAATATCCCTGAGTGGCCAAGTAAATCGTGTCTGTGGGCTTTACATGGTTTGTGGGTCTCTCACGTATGAACTCTGCTTTAGTCAATTTTCTAACATTTATGAAAATTTCAAATGTATAGACAAGGCGAAATAACTTTACAATGCACAGCTCTGGATGCCTATCACCTAGATTCCACTAGCTTTCTCACCTATCTTTTCAGTTATTTATTTTAACCAAATTTTAACTGTATGGGAATTTGAAGTGGCAGGGAAGAAGGAAAGAGAGGGGAAAGTCCTGTAGAGGTGACTCTCGTATCAACTCATCTCTTAAAGTTCAATTACATCCATTCACCTGGTTTTCTATTCAGCCTTGATGTAAAACTGGATCTCCAAACTGAGGGACTTCAGAGCCCTTTTGAGCTGGGTGCCTTGAGCAGATCCAATCTGCCTCACAAAGTGAGATTCCAGGGCTAAGCCCCTTGATGCTGGAGGGTTTTGTGAATTAGGGAGAACACATCTTCTCCCATCTCCCTGGACATGGTCAGATTTCACACACCCCAGAAGTGAGGCCTACAAGATCTGGGCAGGGCTACGGGTAATGGATTGCCTTCCCCTGACCACAGTTCAGTCAGAAAGGGCCAGGTGCAGACCGTGGGATCCCAACCAGGAGGAAAAGCATGCAGTGAAAGGTGTCACTCACTCTGAGGACGTGTGAGCAGGCCTCTTTGCACAAGGGATGCTCATTTTGTGTGAAAAGTTAGAGACGAAAGCTTTGACTGTGCAAACTGATTATTTTAATTAAGTCCCATGAGACTTGATGCAGAATGCTTTGCAGAGGTTGAAAATAGCCTTTATCTGGGTTCCCACATGTGCACTGAGAGCCAGGGAAGATATTTAAATCCTGACAGCAGTTCTCATGTTGGCTTGTCTAGAGAGACTGATCAGCAGCCTGACTTGTCCTTTGTGGTGACTGAGAAACACCTGAGAGATAGAGCAGGCGAGAAAGCTTTTATACCTACTACTGTTCCCCCACTGCCTCCACTGCACCAAAAGAAAATTATATTCCCTGTGCGATAGCAGCGTATCATTAAGGGATGGTAATCACCATGGTAACCAAGGATAATCTGCTTTGAGCAAATGGAAAAATAAAGAAAAGCATTGGGTCAGGGCTTGCTACACCCACATTAGCTCAAAACGCTCCCGATTTAAAGTATTATGGAAAAGATACATTTTCTAGACTGGCAGCTGGACCAAATTTTAGAATCATTACGTTCTAAAAGTGAAAGGAACCTTACAGAATGACTAAGGGCTGCAACTAAATGCCTGCAAGGTCAGCAGATCAGGTAAATATTCAGGCCAGAGATACCACTGTGGTGGCAGAGGGAATGGGTGCAGGGGTGGGTGTGGAGTGGGGCCAGGCTCTGAGAGACAGGGCAACAGCATCTGCAGCTGCAGCGGATTGGAGACACAGGAGAGGCTGGCCCTCTGATGTCAGATCGTGTGCTTTCTCAAAGACAGCTGAGAATGCAGATTTTTTATATGAAGTATCTCAATTTTGACTACTAATTAAAGCTAATTTAAAGCAGATTAACTAAAACACATCTGTGAACTCCCAATTTACAACATTTGATTAAATACACATGCCTATTCTTTTTTTAAACCTTGATACTGAGGTCCAGAAAAGTTGTGATGCATGTCACACAATCAATTCATGAGCAAGTCAGGCCTCTGGGTTCTGGACTCCCAGTGCTGTGCTCCTTCCCTCCTAGAATGTGGTGGTGACACTCTACCTTAGCTCCAAGGGCCTCATTTCCACTTTAATTAGTACATGAACTCCATTGGCTAATTAGGCTTTCCTATGGGCTAAAAATTTAGAAACCATAAAGAGGAGAGAGATGTGTTTATTTCATTAGAGATCATACAAAGAGGCGAGCTGTGTGGCGTCAGCACCAAGAGCTCGACAGTGCCAGAGTCAGCACTGCAGTTGAACTCAGCCTGGTCTCTCGGTGAGACCTCAGACAGCTTCCCATTCTCCTCATCTGCAAAGGAACGAGGTGGTACCCACGCAGACCTGAGTAGTACATTGTGCTGTCCTCTGTAGACAACAGTAACTGCTCTGCATGAGGATAGGCACTCTGTGCCACTTGGCCATCATGGCAGGAGGCTGGCAGAGCTTCACCTGGTTTCCACTGCCAGTCCCTTATGCCCAATGGCATTGATTTTGCAAGACAGAGTGGTGGGCTGGCATCAGCCCTCTGTGGGCCAGAGGAAGGGGTTCTAAACATTGTAGATGGAAAAGAACTAAATATTCATGGAAGTGAAGTAGCCATCAGGAGGCTTGGTGTGGGCCATAATGCTGTGGACAGCTGCCAGTGTTCTCTCCTGAAGCCCCCTGCCCTACCGTGACCCCAAGACCACAAAAGCTCTGGAACGTGAGTGTGCCCCATTCACATATTGGATGACTCGAGGGCTAGACCAGGCAAACAAATGCGTCGGTGCCTCTTCCAAACGCTTGGAAGAGTCTGTATTTCCACTCTTGCTCTTTGTTTTTTGTGAAGCCACATCTGGATCCAGCCACTCCTCTGCTGAAATGGGCTCTGTTTCCTGTAGTCCTGCCACATTCTCCCAGGTTCACAGGAACCACAGTAAGGTAACAAGAAGCACAGTATGCTACCTTGTTTGCTGTCAACATTTATTTTTCTTTTGTAAATCACCAGATTAATTTGAATGGTTTTACTTTTAATAGGGAAAAAGCACAGTAAAAACAAAAACAAAAACAAAAACAAAATCCACACAATTTTAAAGGGCATGTGGTAGATTAAGAAAAACCAGCTCCCCTTCTATTCTTATACTCCTGACCTCCCACACTCCAGTTTCCTTCCTCCCAAACAAACATAGCAACCAGTTTCTTGTATATCCTGCTAGAGATATTCAACACATATTTTCATATAATTGCTTTTGTTGCTTTCACCACAAACTGCAATATGCTATATGCTGTTCCAAGCCTTACTTTATCACTTATTATACCTTGAAGATAGTGCCATATTATTACATGCAGCTCTGTCTCTCTTTTTTTTTTTTTAACATAAAACGTGCTGTTATTCCATTGTATGGATAATAGTAATTTATATGAACAGTCCCATATTGATAGACAATTAGGTTTCTAATCTCTTGCAATTTTGATAATGAAATAAATTCTATGTGCTAGACAATTAGGTTTCTAATCTCTTGCAATTTTGATAATGAAATAAATTCTATGTGCAGGTAAAATATATCTACTGATGGGTTTCTAAAAGTAGGATTGCTAGATCAAAGGATTTGGGCATTTTTAATTTTGAAAAATAATCTCAAAATGCTCTCCACTGAGATTATACCAATTTATAGTTCCATCAACTCTACGTGAGTACTCATTTCTCTCCAACCTTGCCAACACCAAATAATTTCAAAATCTTTGATCTTTGATAATCTGATAGGTGAAAACTGATGCTTATATTCTTAATTTACATTTCACTTACAATGAACAAAATTGACATTCCTATGTTTAAAAGTCATTTATTCTACATTTCTTTTTATGTGCATTGTCTGCTTATATTTTTTGTTTTTTGTCCATTTTTCTAATAGAGTTTGTAGGAATTTTTGTTTGTTTGTTTTTTTGAGACAGGGTCTCACACTGTCACTGAGGCTGGAGTGCAGTGGCACAATCATGGCTTACTGTACCCTCAACCTCACAGGCTCAGGTGATACTCCCATTTCAGCCTCCTAGGTAGCTGGAGCTACAAGCAGGTACCACCACACCCAGCTAATTTCTTGTTTTTTGTTGTTGTTATTATTTTATTTATTTATTTATTTTGGTAGAGACAGCATTTTGCCATGTTGCACAGGCTGGTCTCAAGCTTCTGGGCTCAAGTAATTTGCTCACCTCAGCCTTCCAAAGTGCTGGGATTGCAGACATAAGCCACTGCACATGACCTAGAATTTCCTTTTCTAAAAGTTTTTTTAGAGACAGTCTTGCTCTGTTACCCAGGCTAGAGCACAGAGACACAATCGTAGCTCTCACTGCAGCCTTGAACTCCTGGGCTCAAGTGATCTTCCTAACTCAGCCTTCCAAATAGCTAGGACTACAGGCGTGTGCTGCAACATCCAGCTAATTAAAAAAAAAAAAAAAATTGTAGAGATGGGGTCTTGCTTTGTTGCCCAAGCTAGACTCGAACTCCTGGCCTCAACCAATCCTTCCACTGTGGGAAATTCTGTACATATTCCTTGTCAAGTGTTTTTTGTTTGTTTGTTTGTTTTAACATTTCATTTCCTTGAGTTGGAAAGAACAAACCTGAGGGCCACACTTGCCATTAGAATGAAGGCTTAGAGTGGACTGTGTGTCACTCTCTGTGAGCTCCTTCTAGTTTCCTGAGAAGATAGGAGAGGGCCAATGTAAAATTAACTTCTTGATAGTCACTTGGAGGTTCCCAGATACAGGAAGAGGACGTAATAAATTATTATTTTAATGCACCTCAAAGTCTATATGCCACTTTCTGCATTGAAAACCTTTAAGGTTATGATGCTACTTACTAAGACTCACACCTTTACATATGAAGAAAACAAGCAATTAAGGCATTAAGGTAATTAGAAGACCCTTGTGACTGATTCCTCAGGATCTGGGCCATACTAATGGATAGGCAGTCATAGAGCCCCAAAGTACTAAAAGACTAGGCCGATTCAAGCAATGATGGCAATTACAGTAGCAAATGCTTTGGAGAAAACTGTTGCTGGTACTTTTGTATATGACATTTCTGCTATACAGAAAAAAAATTTTTGTATGTAACATGTTAATGTTTGGGGGATTTGTTAGGGTTTTGCTTTCATAGCCAAGCTTAGAGTCATTTTCCCTGTAATGAAATCATCAAGGCATTTCTCTTATGTTTTCTTCAATTAAATTTATAGTTCTATTTATTATATCCAAATTTTTGGCACATGTAGAATTTACTTTGTTGTAAGGTAAGAGATATAGGAATCCCAAAACCTTTTTTCTAGTTGGCTTACCAATTGTCCCAGTGTTTTCTCCACTTCCTTTATCATATGTGAAATTATTATTATTTTATTAATTAATTAATTTTTTGAGACAGGGTCTTGCTCTATCTCCCAGGCTGGAGTGTGGTGGTGCCATCATGGCTCAACACAGCCTTGACCTCCTGGACTCAAGCAATTCTCCTACCGCAGGCTTCAGAGCACCTGGGTCCACAGGAATGTGCCACCACGTCCAGCTAACATTTTTTACTACTTTTATTTGTGGAGACAGTGATACGGTTTGGCTGTGTCCCCACCCAAATCTTGTCTTGAATTATAGCTCCCATACTTCCCACATGTTGTGGGAGGGACCCAGTGGGAAACAACTGAATCACGGGGGCGGTTTCCCACATACTGTTCTTGTGGTAGTGAATAAGTCTCACGAGATCTCATGATTTTATAAGGGGTTTCCCTTTTCTCCTGGCTTGCTCTCTTTTGTCTGCCACCATGTAAGACGGGCCTTTCACCCTCTGCCATGATTGTGAGGCCTCCCCAGACACATGAAAGTGTGAGTCCATTAAACATCTTTTTCTTTATAAATTACCCTGTCTTGGATAGGTCTTTAACAGCAGCGTGAAAATGGACTAACACATATGGGGTCTCACTATGCTGCCCAGGCTGGTCTTGAACTCCTGGGCTCAAGTGATCCTCCTGCATCTGCCTCCCAAAGTGCTGGGATTACAGGTGTGAACCACCATAACTGTCCTCTGTTTCTTTGTTCTACTGCTCTGTTTGTTCATAGTCAATACCGAAGTGTTTTCATTTTTTTGAACTCATGTATTATTTATAATATATAGTAAAGCTAGTTTCCTTCTTTGTTTTCAAAAACTTCCTGGCTATTCCAGAATTTTTTTTTTCATATAAACTTAAGAATCAGCTTGTTTAGAGCCTCTCACCAGACCTTTCCCCACACAAAGCTAAAATTGGGTTGTTAGTTTTATTGGGAAATTATAGATTTATTCAGGAAGTTTAAACTTGATAAAATTGAGGCTTAAGGCATGGTATTTCCTTTTATTTGATTATCTCCCTTATGTTCATCAGTAGAGTTTTGCCTTTTCATATAGATCCTATACATTCCTTGTTAGATTATTTCCTGAATAGTTTGTTTATTGTTATTGTAAATAATTTTTAAGATTATATTTGTAACTGGTAGCTGTTTCTATATAGGAAGCTATTTTTTCACTACATTTGTAACACTTGATTGAATTTTTCTATTTTTCTCTAATGACATATCCACTCATTATCACGGAATTTTTAAACATAGAATCAAATTTTCTACAACTAATTGCTCTTTTACTCCTTTCTTTTTCTCTTTTCATTGATTAATACTTACGTAGAACAGAGTTAAGAGTAGTTTGTCAGCATCCTCTTCCTATTCCCAAATGTAACAGGAATTCTTAAGTCTTACCATTAACTATGATGCTGCCTTTTTATATGCATCAAACATATTAAGAAATTATCTATGCCTACTTTATTAACAATGTTTAAAATAATTAATGTGTGTGACATTTCATAAAATGTATTTTTAGCACAAATAAAGATGAGTACATGATTTTATTCCTTTGAGAAATACGGGAAAATATATTACTAGATTTCCTAACGTTGAACTACCTTTGCCTTCCCATAATTAAGCCTATTCTTTTAAAATTCCTGATAAAAAACATTTTATCATGAAGCTTATATTGATACATGGTTTGTAGCTCCCTTTTGTGATATTTCTGACAGGTTTTGTCATCAATTCTACTCTGTATTTGCAAAATAATTTGGACGCTTTGCTTCTTTCCTCTGCACTCCTGGATGCTTTAAACAGTATGAAGATTTTGAAAATTTTATTGACTTAAACTAAAAATTTCTGGTCTGGTGGTTTTTTTTAGAATGAATTATTTAATAATTTTTTCAATTTGTATCTGTAGTTGTTCTGTTGAAATTTTGCATCTCTTTTAGGATCATTATCGGTCATTCATATTAGCCAAGAAATTATCCCTTTCATACAGAGTTTCAATTCATCTTTCACAGAGAAGAGAGAAATAATAAATTTCCTCTGGCTGTTTGTCTGTTCCCCCCACACTGTGTCTGATTTTGTGTATTTGCGTTTTGTTCTCATTATAGTTATTTGAATAGCTAGAGGGTCATCTTTTTAAAAAAAAATTAAAATGAGCTCAAAAATTTATTACTTCTCTACCACTTTTCTATTTTCCAAAGGATTCATTTCACTTTATTTTTAAGGTAAATTTTTCTTGTTAATACTGGGTTAAGTATGGCAGAAGTAGGCCTCTACCAAATTTGCCAATTCTTTCTCCGCAGTGACTATTCTCTATTTTATCCCCATGGCCCAATCTAGTACAGATTCTTATTTCATTAGTATTGTTAATGGTGGCAAATCCATACAGGTCTGCAGCAACAATTGTTGCCTCCTCAGAAGAAGAAATTCAACCAAAAGGGCATAAGGCAGAGTGAGAAACTGAGGCAAGTTTTAGAGCAGGAGTAAAAGTTTATTAAAAAGCTTTAGAGCAGGAATGAAAGGAAGTAAAGTATACTTGGAAGAGGGCCAATCCGGTGACTTGAGAGTCAAGTGTGCAGTCTGAACTTTGACCCGAGGTTTTACATGTTGGCATGCTTCCTGGGTCTTGCATTACTTCTCCCCTGATTCTATCCTTGGGGTGGGCTGTCCACATGTGCAGTGGCCTGCTAGCACTTGAGAGGGGCTGCATGCACACTGTGTTTACTGGAGTTGTATGCATGCTCACTTGAGGCCTTCCGCTCTTACCCAGTCAAGTGTTTCTAGAGGAAGATCATATACTCATTAAATACCATTTTGCCTCTAGGGTGCATACTCAAGCCCACTTGCCCAACTCCTGAGATTTTATCAGAAAGCCACTGATCACCAGTTTCAGGTTTTTTCTATCTATTTGTAGACTGCCTTTCCCTGGTGCTGGCTGCAACCAATTATTATTTTAGAGAAGCAGTGTATCAACCGCCTGACCATCACTGACGGTTGTCTGGCATTCCTGATGGGGTGGGGGAGGAGCCCTTTCCTGTCCTGCTCATGTCTAACTAGCTACCAACTTTAACAGTATGAATTAGCCACCACCTGCAAACTGTGCCTTAGGATAGTAAAGAGTATTTTAGCAAAAATATGCCTCCTGAAAACACTTGGGGGTTAAGATCAACCCATCTAGTGGGGGAATTAAATGGACTAAGTGATGGATATGATAATATTGGCCTATAAGAAGTCTATTAAGATCCAGAAGTTCAGGATGATGTTCATACTACTGCTGAGTCAGGCAGGAGGCTGTTGATAAGACTTTGGAATCTTGACATAGGAGGATTTTAGAGTATAAGGGCCCCCTTACTTTAATCCAGTGCTCACAACTTTGGCTCCACATTAGAATCACCTGGGGAGTTTAGACAAATCCTGATGCTGAGGCCATACCACAATCCAATTAATCAGAATCTCTAGTGGTGGGACCCAGACACCAGTCTATTTTTATAGCTCCCCAGGTGATTACAGTGTTCAGCCAAGAATGAGAATAATTACTTTCATCTGCTTCGTTATTGGTAGGTACACCTGAGCTGGCTCTGCCTTCTTCAATGCACACCTGCTGTGCTGTGCACCCCATTCCACCCCACCTCAACCCCTGACCCATGCAGCTCAAGATTTTTTGTCAAAGACCCAAGTAAAAATATTTTTTATCTGACCCAGTACATTCAAATGTAAATAAATTCATATTTATAACTGGAACAAAAGTTAAAGAGAAAATCAACCTTACTTTGTGTAAAGCATTCTGGTGTTTTTTTATTCTACTCTATTTCACTCTAATAAAAATAATAATAATAATCTGGACACAAGCCATTACACAGGTTCCTTGACCACTAACTGGTCATGACCAACAGTTTGAAAACACAGCTTTAGACTATCTTTTACGTTACATTCTCCTGTCTTAGCCCTCTTTATTGGATACCGAAGTCTTTGACATCTAACTCGTAATCACAGCAGCCCATTGTTACAAAGGACTTCTTATGCACCAAGTACCTAGTCAACCCGCTGTAAGGGAGAAAAAGTAGTATCTTCTCCTTCCCCATTGCTAGGTTCATGGCTGAGACCCAGTAAACCACAAATAAAATTTGTAGTCCCTCAACTTACTGGATGGACCCCCGCTCAGCCCAGAGGACCCAACTAAACCTGAAAAACTAGTTCAGACCATGCCAGAAAAAGGAGAGTCAGACATGCCTCATACTCTCTTTCCTTTGGCGTGCAGGCACACAACTGACCAGCATTAACATTAAAATAGAGATCCTAACACTGACAGAACAGGCTCTTTGTGGCAATAAGATATTAAATTCCGACCTGATTCTAGTGTAGTATCACATGACAGATAGCAGTGCCATAAAAGAAACCAAAGTATTTTACCCCAAAATATATTTATCTGACATTGTTTGAAATGGCTCTACAATGCTGTCTCTTGCGGGGGAAATTTCCATTAATTCCCTTTTCTTTGCATATCTTTTGCTGCTCCTTTTTCAGCCAAATCAAGAGATTGGCTGAGAGTCTAGCACCTTTTAAGGGTATGAATAGGAAACATTTGCCATCTATTGCCTCTCGGGGGAGCCACCTGTAAGATGGTCATCTACATAAAAAGAACTTTGGTCTCCACACCCCTGACCTTAACCCAGACTCTTCTTTCTATTGATACCAGGTCTTTAGATAATAACTTAACTCTTTCAACCAATTGCCACTCAGAAAATCTTTGAATCCACCTATAACCTATAAGGCCCTACCTACCTTCCACTTGTCCTGCCTTTCCAGACAAAACCAATGTATGCCTCACCTGTACTGATTGATGTCTTTTCTCTCCCTAAAATATATAAAAACCAAGCCATAACCCAACCACCTTGGGCACATGTTCTCAGGACCTCCTGACCCTGTGTCATGGATCATCTAAAACCTTCGCAAAATAAACTTCTAAATTGAGACCTGTCTCAGATACTTTTTGGTTTATATATCCTTAGGAAAAAATACAAATTAGCAAGAAAAAAGCATAACAAATTTATTTTATATAAGCTTTATGTACCACAGGAGCCTTCAGAAATAAAAACCCAGAGACTCAGGAAAAACTGTGTATCCTATGGACAGTTGTGCAGAAGTATGATTGGAGTATAAAAAGGTATGATCTAATGGTAATAAACTGAGAGGAACTCTCCAAGGTCCATGATATGGTTTGGCCAGGGATATGGTAGCCAGGGATATGTGTCCCTGGCTAATGTTGAATTGTAATCCCCAGTGTTGGAAGCAGGGCCTTAAGGGAGGTGATTGGATCATGAGGGTGGTTTCTAATGGTTTAGAGCCATCCTCCTAGTGCTGTCCCATGATAGAGTTCTCACAAGATCTGATTGTTTAAAAGTGTGTAGCACCTCCCCCTTCACTCTATTCCTCCTGCTCCAGCCATATAGGACTTCCCAGGTTTCCCTTCCCCTTCTACCATAATTGTAAGTTTCCTGAGGCCTCTCCATCCATGCTTCCTGTACAGCCTGAGGAAATTTGAGCCAATTAAAATTATTTTCTTTACAAATTACCCAGTCTCAGGTAGTTCTTTATAGCAATGCAGGAACAGACTAATACAAAAACATTGGCAGATACCTGAAAATGTGGAAGCGACTTTGGAACTGGGTAATGGACAGAGGTTGGAACAGTTTTGAGGGCTCAAAAGAAGACGGGAAGAAGACAGAAAGTTTGGAACTTCCTAGAGACTTGTTAAATTGTTGTGACCCAAATGCTGGTAGTGATATGGACAATGAAGTTCAAGCTGAGGAGGTCTCAGATTGAGATGAGGAACTTATCGGGAAGAGGAGCAAAAGTCACTCTTGCTATGCTTTAGCAAAGAGACAGGTAACATCTTCTGCTCTAAGGATATGTGAAACTTCGAACTTGAGAGAGATGATTTAGGGTATCTGACAGAAAAAAATTTCTAAGCAGCAAAGCATTCAAGAGGTGGCCTATCTACTTCTAACAGCATATGCTTACATTTGTCAGCAAAGAGGTTATCTGAAACTGAAACTTATATTTAAAAAGGAAGCAGAACATAAAAGTCTGGAAAATTTGCAGCCAGGCCGTGTAGTAGAAAGGAAAAATCCATTTTCTGAGGAGGAATTCAAGTCGGCTGCAGAAATTCACAAAGTAAAGAGAACTGAATGTTAGTAGCCAAGAAAATGGGGCAAATACCTCAAAGGCATTTCAGTGACCTTTGTGGCAGACCCTCCCATCACAGGCCCAGAGGCCTAGGAGGGAAAAATGGTTTCATGGGCTGGGCCCAGGGCCCTGCTGCTCTGCACAACCTCAGGACACTGCTCCCTGCATCCCAGCCACATAAGCTCCAGCTGTAGCTACAAGGGCCCCAGCTATGTGTCAGGTCACTGCTCCAGATGGCATGACCCGTAAGCCTTGGCAGGTTTCACATGGCGTTATGCCTGCTGGTGCACAGAGGGCAAGAGTTGAGGCTAGGGAGCCTCTGCCTAGATTTCAGAGGATGTATGGAAACACCTGTATGTCCAGGCAGAAATCTGCTGCAGGGGTGCAGCCCTCATGAAGAACCTCAGCTAGGGTAGTGCAGACAGGAAATGTGGGGGTTGGAGCCCCCACACAGAGTCCCCACTAGGGCACTGCCTAGTGCAGCTATGTGAAGAGGGCCACAATCCTCCAGTCCCCAGAATGGTAGATCCACCAAAAACTTGCACTGTGTGCCTGGAAAAGCCACAGGCCCTCAATGCCAGCCTGTGAAAGCAGCCAAGGACTCTGTACCCTGAAGAGCCACAGGAGCAGAGATGCTTAAGGCCTTGGGAGCCCAGCCCTTGCATCAATGTTGCCTGGAAGTGAGATATGGAGTCAAAGGAGATTATTTTAGAGCTTTAAGATTTAATTACTCCCCTTCTGGTTTCAGATTTGCATGGGGCCTGTAGCCCCTTTGTTTTGGATGATTTCTCCCTTTTGGAATGGGAACATGAAGCCAATGCCTGTACCCCCACTGTTTCTTGGAAATAACTAGCTGGTTTTGATTTTACAGGCTCATGGGCAGAAGGGACTTGCTTTCTCTCAGATGAGACTTCGGACTGTGGACTTTTGATTTAATGCTGGAATGAGTTAAGATTTTGGGAGACTGTTGGGAAGGTATGATTGTCTTTTGAAATGTGAGAAGGCTATGAAATTTAGGAGGGGCCAGGGGCAGAATGATATGGTTTTGTTCTGTGTCCCCACTCATATTTCATGTTGAATTGTAATCCCCAATGTTGGGGAAAGGATCTGGTGGAAGGTGATTGGATCATAGGGGTGGATTTCGCCCTTGCTGTTCTTGTGAGAGTGAGTGAGCTCTCACGAGATTTGGTTGTTTGAAAATGTATAGCACTTCACCCTTCTCTCTCTCTCTCTCACTTGCCAGCCATGTGAAGACATGCTTGCTTCCCCTTTGCCTTCCACCATGACTATAATTTTCCTGAGTCCTCCACAGTTATGCCTCCTGCACAGCCTGTGGAACTGTGAGCCAATTAAATCTCTTTTCTTTATAAATTACCCAGTCTTAATTGGTTATTTATAGCAGTGTGAGAATGGACTAATACAGGGGAATGTTAGAAAGGCATGATTGTGTTTTGAAATGTGAGAAGGACATGAGATTTGGGAGGGGCAGGGGCAGAATGATATGGTTTGAATTTGTGTCCCTGCCTAAATCTTATGTCACATTGTAATCCGCAATATTGGAGGAGGACCTGGTGGGAGGTAATTGGATCGGGGCATGGATATTTCCCTTGTTGACTAATACACATTTTGAATCCATTCTCTTCCCAGGGGACAGCATGGAAATAGAAACAAGCAAAGTGTAACAATTTTTTATCCTGGGATGGAGACTACATCTCGGAGGAAACAAAAGACCAGAATGAGATTTTCAGATACTGGGAGAGGACACTGATGTTTACATCACAGAGCTTTGATGTGATGTAAACACACATACATCACAGGGTGTGATGTCAACATACATACATACAAACATCATAGAGCTGCCATGGGGATTAGTGCCTCTTCAGTAGAAATGAGGCTGCTTCCAAAAAAAATCCACAAGTTCTTTCATCTCTCTCCCTTCTCTCATTCTCTCTCTCTCTAAAAGATGGGGTCTTGCTCTGTTACCTAGGTTGGAGTGCAGTGGTGTGATGATAGCTCATTGCAGCCTCAAGTTCCTGGGCTCCAGCAGTTCTCTCACCTCGGCTTCCCAAATAGCTTGGACTACAGGTGTGCACAACCATGCCCAGCTCTAATCTCTTCGCTGGATTTACCGAAGAAAGTGGCTGGATGTGTACTCCCCAGAGGCTTCTTCCAGTTCTAAAGCAAAGTATTCTATGAGAAACACAGTGTTCTAAAAGCCAATCATAATGCAGTTGGGAGTGATGGAAAAATAGTCAAAGGGAACTCAGCAAAGTAGGTATTTGTTGAGCATTAACTAAGTGCCAGACATGCTGCCTCCTGAAAATAGTTTATTTTTAATTTAATAGGTAGTAAATAGATATAGATATTTCCCTCAAGGATGTCTGGAAGAATGGAATAATGGTTAAGAGTACGGGCTCTGCTTACCTTCAGCTCCCTGTTATCAGCTATGTGACTTTAAGCAAATTACTTAGTCTCTCTGTTTATAGACTTCCTCAATATTGTAGTCTGTAAAATGGGAAAAGTCATCTTCTACTCTCGGGGGTTAGAGTGAGGATTAGATAAGGTAATGCATATAAAGCAAATGCAGTGTCAGGGCTCAGAACATGATTCTTCAAAATATGGCACCTTGGTCTACTGAGCATTGTAAGCTGAAGGAAACTGAGAAAACAACAGAAGCAGGAAGGTTACTCTTTGACCTTCTTCCACATTTCTTCCCTGAAGAAGGCCATAAAAGAATTTTCTGACTAATGTCACCTGAAAGTAGTTTGTTAGACCCTCACTCCAGAGGTATCCTGCTCTATACTCAGAGGTCAAAAAGAATGTGAAAAAACAGGCTGTATTAGTCTGTTCTCAAATTGCTATAGAGAACTACCTGAAAGAGGGTAATTTATATATAGGAAAGAGGTTTAATTGGCTCATGGTTCTGCAGGTTATACAGGAAGCATGGCTAATGATCCCCCAGGAAACTTACAGTCATGGCAGAAGGTGAAGAAGAAGCTGGTACATCCTACATGGCTAGAGCAGGAGGAAGAGAGCAAAGGGGGAGGTGCTACACACTTTTAAACAACCAGATCTTGTGAGAACTCTATCACAAGAAAGCACTAGGGGGATGGTGCTAAACCAATAGGAATCACCACCCCCATGACCAAATCTCCCTCCACCAGGTCCTTTCCCCAATATTGGGGATTACAATTCAACATGAAATATGAGTGGGGACACAGAACAAAACCATATTATTCTGCCCCTGGCCCCTCCTAAATCTCACGGCTTTCTCACATTTCAAAAGACAATCATGCCTTCCCAACAGTCTCCCAAAATCTTAACTCATTCCAGCTTTAACTCAAAAGTCCACAGTCCAAAGTCTCATCTGAGACAAAGCAAGTCCTTTCTGTCTAGGAGCCTGTAAAATCAAAACCAGTTAGGTACTTCCAAGATATTTACAATTTCCAAGTTTCAAAAAAACCTTACAATTATGGTAGAAGGGTAAGGGGAACCTGGCAAGTCCTACATGGCTGGAGCAGGAGGAAGAAGAGTGAAGGAGGAGGTGCTACACTCTTTTAAACAACCAGGTCTTGTGAGAACTCTATCATGGGACAGCACTATGGGGATGGCTAAACGATCAGAAACCACCTCATGATCCAATCACTTCCCAACAGGCCCCTCCTTCAACACTGGGGATACAATTCTATGTGAGATTCAGGCAGGGACACAGGGCCAAACCATATCATTTGTGACTGTGAAGTCACAAACCCCACACTAGACATGGATGTTCGAGCCCGCATCTTAAAATTCCACCTGCTGGAATTTTTTCTTTGCCTAAATTTTTTTCCTTTGTTTTTTTCTTTGCCTAAATTGTGACTTTTGTTTGAACCTTGAGAGTTAATATCAGCCATTTACACATATGGCTGGATAAAGAACAAAAGGGCGAAGTTTGATTTAAGAAGAGATTTAGAGATAAAAGAGTATCACTAAGGTAGGTGAAAGGAAACACAACATAACACAAGGACATGCTATGTTTAGAAACTAACTTACCCAGGGTATATTCTGCCTTCAGACACTCGCCTTGTTTATATCATCCTGCTCTGTTCCAGGCTCACTCACACACAGATAGGTGCTGCAGGAGAAGTCCTCTGATTCTGTGTGGCTATCATATATCCCTGCTAGCTATTCTGTAGTCTGTCCGTCCAGCTTCTAGGTAAATATCCTTTGTTTTTCTTTTTGTGCTGTCTCAGTGACAGCAAGGGGCAGTATGCAGCAGCTGCCTCCATTTTATGGCACAGCAGACATTTCTTTAACACCTACTGTGATTAGATCATGGTGCTAGGGTAGAGAGGATAAATCATGATCTAGGCCTGGCGTCACCTTTAGGATCCAATCCATGGATCAGCTCACTGCAAAGTCTAAATATTGCTAATCTATAGACTAATATCAGAAAAATAGGAAGAGATTTTTATCTGTAAAGATATTTACACTTTCTACTGGTAATTTTCATGGTATAAAATGCAGAAATAATCATTTTACAAAGGCCATAGTGTCTTTTATATTTCTCTCCCATGTCTCAAGACTGAGAAGATTTAGTCTTTAACATGAAATAAATACCAGAATCAGTTAAATAAACATAAAAGAGTAATCAAATGAATATATTTTGTTAAATGGAAAAATCTACTGAATGTGACTTATTAAAATCCCTTTATGATACTTGAAAAATGCTGAATGAAAATCACTTTACTGTTTTTGAATAAAAACTTTCTAGTGTAAAGAGATTGAAAAAAATGAAATGTGAGATTCCATAAGAACCTTTGCACATTCATACTCACTGTGAAGTGCACTGGGCTCTTTTACTCTTTGGTTTCTTAGCTCTTTGAGGCTTTTTTTTTTTAACTACCAACTCTCTCCTTTTCCTTTTCCTATCAAATCAAAGGGTGAAAAGAATGTCAAGGCAGGTTTTATTGCCTCTCTCCTAGTGGATTTGCTGCTCTGAGAATAATATCCTCACCTGGCTGAAGAAAGACAGACCTAGGCTGGACAAGAATGGGTCCCCTAAGACTCCTTCCAACTGACCAGGGATTGCTCCTGGCCTGGACCATTCAGAGTCTTTCTTTGGAATCAGTTAAACTCATTGGGCAGGTCAGGAGTGCAGAACCCTCCAGATAAAGGTGAGAGGAAGAGGGAAGGGACTCAAGTGGTTGGAGTCAGTGTTTCTATTTCCCAAACTAGGCCAGTGAGTATCCAGAGGGCAGGGACTGTGTTCTTTGGTTCCCCAGTGACCACCACAGTGTCTAATGCATAGTAGATGGATGTCTAATGCATAGATATTGAATGACTGCTTGATTAAATGAAATAATTAGTACGCCATGTGGTTATCATGTTGCTCAGGGCATAGATTTCATTTTTGTTTTTTGTGTATCTAAAGGAAATAAGCTTTCCTTCTATTTATATTAATTAAGAGCAATTTTATGAATAAATCCTTTTATAGGAAAACTATTTTGCTAGGAGGGAGTGAAGGGGGCAAAGGCTGATAAAGTTCCCATTGGGTACTATGTTCACTATCTGGGTGATGGGATCAACAGAAACCCAAACCTCAGCATCATGCAATACGCCCCTGTAAAAAACCTGCATATGTAACCCAAATCTAAAATGAAAATAAGTAAAAAGAACCAGGTGAGGAAAAATTAAAATACTTTGTAAATGACATGATACAGTGGGAGGAAATTTTACATATTGAGAGTTTTTTGAACATCGACAAAATAAATTAAATTAAACGTAAATTTACCAGCCAATGGGAAAAAAAGAAACCAATTACAATTAAAGAGATATTTGCCTCAAGGTTCTCTCAGTTTGTCTTATCCTGAACTCCAATCCTATCAACCTCCTGGTGAATGGCCCTCCTCTTAGTGCAAAGTCTAGAGTATAAAACCCAGTTTCCTCCCCTTTCTGTGATATTCCAGGGGCATTTCTGAGCCACAAGTAAGTCTTTGACGTCTTCCTGGCAGCCTTCTGACCAGAGCATGGTATTAACAATGACCACTGCCTTGAACCTGCAGCTAACTCTCCTCCAACAAGAACATACATGGGCTTCTCCAGTGTGGCAGCAGCTGTATCCATGGCTGATCATACCCCACCACTGTCAGTCCCACTCAGGGTGGGCTTGTCTACCTAATAATTATTATCTCCTCTCTCTTTGTCCTTGCTATCAGGACTCCACTTTTATTGGATAGGGTTCACTCTACCATGTGTTCAAGGTGACTCTGGGGTGGTTGTTAATTAGTCTAAGCCAAAGATTGGCAAACTGTTTTAAAAATAAATTTTATTATAGTATTAAAATATTCTGGAAATATTTCCAGTTTTGTGGTCCAGATAGTCTCTGTCACAACTATTCAACTCTATGCTGTTATAGTATAAAATTAGCTGTAGACAATATATAGACACTTGAGTGTGGTTGTGCTCCAATAAAACTTTATTTATAAGTATAGGCAATTGGGCAGGCACAGTGGCTCATGCATGTAATCCCAATGCTTTGGGAGGCAGAGGTGGGAGGATCACTTGAGTCCTGAAGTGAGAGCCAGCCTGGGCAACATAGTGAGACCTCATCTCTACTGCAAAACAAACAAACAAAAAAATTGTCGGTGTGGTCGCAAGTATCTGAAGTCCCAGCTACTCAGGAGGCTGAGGTGGGAGGATCACTTGAGCCTGGGAAGTTGAGGCTACAGTGAGCCATGTTCACACCACTGCACTCCACTCAGCCTGAGCAACAAAGTGAGACTCTGTCTAAAAACAAAACAAAAACAGGCAGCAGGCTAGATTTGACCCAGATGCTGTAATTAGTCTACTCGTGGTCTAAGCCAATCATGGAATTGTCTTCTCCCCTACCAGTGATTGTTTTAGACAATGGGCAATATCATGCCATAGGGGCCAATGAGACACAGGACACAGTCTGTTAGGAGTCTTCTCTCTGATAAGAAGGAGAGCCTGCCTTTCCTGACTTGAAAGGGATTGCATAAGAATGTGATACCTGGAGGTGGGCTAGCCATTTTCAGCCATGGGAGACAAGCCTGAGAATGAAGACCCATTCTATGGATGGCGGATTCCCGTTCTATGGAATAAGAAAGCCACATACTTCCTTCACGATGTCATCATGCAACTGAATTAACCAACTTTTATTATTATTATTATTATTATTATTATTATTATTTTATTATTATTATTATTTTGAGATGAAGTCTCAGTCTGTCGCCCAGACTAGAGTGCAGCGGTGTGATCTCGGCTCACTGCAACCTCTGCCTCCCGAGTTCAAGTGATTCTCCTGCCTCAGCCTCCTGAGTAGCTGGGACTACAGTCACACACCACCATGCCTGGCTAATTTTTGTATTTTTAGTAGAGATGGGGTTTCACCATGATGGCCAGGCTAGTCTCAAGCTCCTGACCTCAGGTGATCTGCCCAGCTCGGCCTCCCAAAGTGCTGAGATTACAGGCGTGAGCCACTGCACCCGGCCTGAATTAACTAACTTTAGAACTGCCTGCCTCTTGGCTTTTTGTTGTATAAATAGCCACTTATTGGTTAAAATATTTTTAGTACAGTTTCTATTTTATTTGCAGCCAAAAGCACTAACCAGTAGCACGGCTCCTCTATGGTCACCACAGGCTGTTTCTGCTGCTGTTATCACAGAAGCGGCTCCACTCCCTGGCCCCACTATTGCCCACTCTGACTCTTCTGCAGCTACTCTTGCTTCTCTGCCTCATGATGAGACCATCTGTAGACTCTCATCTCCACAGAGCTACCTAGCAATAGCCCTCCTGCCCCAGTGGAAGGGAGTTTCCCCTACATGTCTATCAGTCAGGACCCTTGCAGATACAGATCACAGAAAATCCAATTCAAAATGAATAAAGCATTTTTTAAAGGAAGGGGGTAGAGTTGATCAGCTCATAGCACAATGGTGCAGATTCACATTCAGCTTACCTATGGGCTCAAACATAATCATGAGTACTCAGTCTCCCTTTTCCACCACTGCTTTTCTCCTTGTTGACTCTTCTCTCAAACACAGTTTTTCCTCACATTCTATTTTCTCGGGAAACATAGTTAGAAAAAGTCCCTCATCTTAACAATTTCCACAAGTGTTCCAAATTCAGACCTATTAACTATGGTTGGGTCACTTACTTGATCATGTTACTGGAGCCAGGAGATGCAATGCTCTGTACAGTTTCAGTCATTTGCCTACCTGCCCCTGTGGCTGGAAGTAAAGTTAGCTCCAACTGAACTATAAGAAAGTGTGCATCAGTCAGGTTCCAGCAGAACATAGATAGTGGTTTCAAACTGGCTAATTTGAGGAGAATTTAATAAAGAAACTATTTTTAAAGGCATGGTATACTTAGAGAAAACAATGGCAATAATGCAGTATGTGGGGTTAGCAACAGTGCAGGAGCTGTTACCAACCCAAAGCCTAAAAGAACAAGGGAAGGGTGTGGTCATAGAACCCAGAGAGGGTAAGGGTAGAGTGTGAGCTATCTGACAGGAGTGATGGTCTTGCATAGGTGAACAGAGCCAATCTCAAATGCCATGGAAGGAAAGAAGCCAAGATGGGATGGAGATGTATGGGGGTAAATTCTCTGATTTCACTTTTCTCCAAGGCTCTTCAGAGTACATTTCACTAGTCAAATCCAAATGGAAACCAATGAGCAAGGGGGCTTACTGATACAGTCCATACAGGTATATCCAGCATTGAGTTCAGAAGTAGTTCCCCAAGGAAAACAAAGGATATTAAACAAATGAAGGGGATTGGCAGGCATTACAAAAACCAGATCTTCACTACAATAACATTTTGCCTTTTCAACACAAAACTGATGGCCTACTAGATGAAGAGAAATATTGCATCTAGAGCTCAGCGTACCTGATGTTCTTCCTTCTAAACCAACTCTTGACTTACCAACACCTCATTCTGTCTCTTATGGTTTGATTTGGTCTAATCTACCCTCACAGTTGCTGTCTCTCCAGCTTACAATATCTACTCATCACATGACATTTCCAATTCCTTTTCCACTTTTCACACTGCCCCCTTCTCCCAAACAGTGTTCAGTTCTAGCTAAATTCCTAACCAATCTCCTCCACTTGGCCTAGGAATTTCAGTCCATTTTTCAGATCTTGTCTCTGCAGCAGTCCCGTTGGGCGTGGGCTAGGCTTCCACTCTGGAGGGCTAACTCCTAGCCATTGGCCTTTGTGACACATATTGTTTGGTCCACAAAATGCCTTGCTCTGGATTTCCTATATTATTCCTGCACCAGCCTTTGGACAAACCCAACTTTTGGCTGACTACAAGCAGAGAGAGTGCAGTCTAAACAACAGCCAGCCTGGATTGCTCCAATTATAGGTTAACTTACACAGGGTGTCAGGAGAGGGGGCATCTTCTATTTCTTTCTTCTAGGCAATGCTGATGATAGAGAAGGAGTGACAAAGTAAGTATGCAACTTTACAATTTGTTTCTTACTAAATTGAACCAAATCCATCAGAAAAACAAGTTTTTAACCCAGGACCTTTTTCTTTGTGATCTATTATTTTTGTCTCTTAATTTACTAACTTTATTTTTTCAACTCATTTTATTTCTACTAACTAGCTTTAGTGATTTTCTTTCCTTCTATAGAACCTATATTTCCCTCTGATCAGTAATGAACTTTCAACAGTTGCTTTCAGATTTAAAGTTTGCTTATAAAGAAGTTACGCTAAGTCTCCATGTCCCTGAACAAGTCCAGCCCCAACTCTTCTCCAATGAGCAATTCTCTCTCCTGAACAAGAGCCCCTGTCTTTTATGTCCTCTACCCCAGAGTATGTTCACTGCTTCCTTTTCCAGAAACAGCTTTTACCTTCCCTCCTTTAATCCAGTTTCTTAATCCTGATTGCTGAAAACCTCATGTTCCCTTCAGGGTGTCTCCCAAGTGGCCTAGGAGTCTTCAGAGAAACTAGGATCTTTCTGCGAAACCTCAAGGTGGCTGAGGTGTAAATCTAGATCAGATTCATTTAGCCTACCTCTTTCTTCCTGCTTAGAACGAGTGCCAGATCCAAGGTTCTTGTTGCATTTACATCACTATTCTTCAGCATTTCTTTCCTTTCTTTTCTTTTCTTTTCTTTTCTTTTTTTTTTTTAAGACAGGGTTTCTCTCTGTTGCCCAGGCTACAGTGCAGTGGCATGATCATGGCTTACTGCAGCCTCAGCCTCCTAGTAGCTAGGACTACAGGCCCACACCACCATGCCTGTCAAATTTTTTATTTTTTATCGAGATAGGGTCTTGCTATGTTGCCCAGGCCTATCTGAAACTCCTGGGCTCAAGCAGTCCTCCTGCCTCAGCTTCACAAAACGTTGGAATTACAGGCATGAGCCACTGCACCCGGCCTCTTCAACATTATTTAGAGCCCACTGTGTGGCCCTAAGTGTGGCTCTACCAGTCCAGCCTGCAAGTGTCTCTTCTTCCTCTTTTACTTTGTTCAATCTTTATCCTCTCCACTTTTTTCTTCCCCTGCTCCCCTCTCTTTTCTATTCCCTTCCTCCTGCTAAACACAGTGGCAGAGGAATGCACGAATCAGATTGCAATAGCAGGAGACATTCTGGTCTATCTTTGTTTAGCTCTTATCCTGGATTCCAGCTTTATACTATTTTCTTTATAATAAACCCAAAACCATTCCACAGTGTCCCCTAGTCACCCCAAAAGAATCATATTGGCAATGAAACCTAAATAATTTCCTTTTTTTACCATCCTTCACATAGATGAAACCTCTATTGGAATTGATTAAAGCTGGATCCAGGAAATCTTCTGTTCCAAATATCCAGTTTCCTCATGAGAATGGTCTTAAACAAACTTGTAAGCCCAAGAATTTTGTTCACTCCATGGATACTTGTGATGATATAGTCCAGAGAAGGAAAGTTCCAGGGGTTGCCCACATGCATGTTACAGTGAGCAAATTGAATATCCCATGTCCCAAAGATAAGAACCAATAGTTGCTTTGCCTAGAGATCTTATTATCAAGAGGAAGAAAGTACACAGGCTCGTGGGGGCTGATCCTTTCCAGGTCAGGAAAAGCTGTGCTACATTTACGTCCTGAGGTCTTGGTGTCCAACACTATGCTCTTTCTGAAGCCAGTTATCTTAAGTGAGGTTTGGGCAAGATGACAATGGAAGCAAGAAATCTGCTGATGGCAGGAAAATGGTTCTCATGCTAATAAATATGAACAGGTGGTTGAGCAGCAGGTTCTTAAATACTGTGCCACTACAGGGAAGGGAAGACAGAAGACATTTGCACTTGCCAAAATATCCTGCCTTTAATAACAACTTTACACTGCAAATGCAAATGGTGTGTTAAACTCAGTGGGAGAATAGTATGATATTACCATCATTATTTAGTGGAACAATAAAACAATGTTAGTGGAGCCCTGCTGGGCACTTGTATGGCACTTCACATTTTCAAAGGCTCTGACAGGCAGCAATTCATTGTGAGACTTTCCACATGTTTTCTCGGTCTAACAGTGCTTCAGAGGCATGTACTGTAAATAACTCTTTTCAACATGTATATACCTTAATGCAGTCACAGGACTGTTCTTTATCCTCAACTGACAGTTTTTAAAGGTGCTGTGACCATGCAGGAAGTCAAATTATGGACTGGTTAGGGAACTAGAGGTTAGCAGTCTTTAGCTTGAGACACTAACCTCTAGTCATGGAGAATAAATAATATTAAATTCTCTTCCTGGTTTTCACTTTTCTGTGTGTGTATGTTTCTGTTCAACATACTCCATTAATGAAGCCCCAGAGTCTTTAATCAGATTTTGTAAATGCACATGCACCAAGTTTGTCAATATTAAACCACTTCTATCTATGCCCTCTTCTCACAGACTTTGCAGTCTAAACTACTATCCAAATATGTAGAAGCAATCTATCCCATAAATGACTTATGGTACATTTTCATTGGCTCAAGGCACATATTTCTTTCGAAAATGATGCTCCAACTCTCTTGGATTATTTTTCATAATTTATTGTGGTCTTTCTCTGGGTTGAACAACTACACTAATATTTATTGCCCACGTCTAGGAAAATTACTCTAATTAAATATGAGTGCTGTGGACAAGTTAGAAGAAATAGACTTTCAAATTGGCTTTATGCTGAAAAATTGCATTAAAAAACAAATATTTAAATCAGTGCACTTCAATTCAGCATCTGTGAGGTTCTGCTACACACTAAGCACATGCTAGGCATAAAGATACCATGGTCAATACAATGGGACTCCTGCCTTGAAAGATTTCACAGCCTATCTGGGTAAGGAAAAAACTATGTGCAGAATAAAGCATAAAAGTGTTTAAGAAAGAGATGTGCACAGTATTTTATATTACGTATTATAATATATACATATTATATGGAGACACAAAGGGGGGAAATTCATTTGTTTGGGATCATGGAGTAGTCAGAGAAAGCTAGAGAAAGGAGACAGCAGTTCACTTAACTACGAAGGTGAAGTCAGCAGTCACCAGGTGGAGAAAAACCACATAAGCAAAGGTGGAGAAGTAAGAAGATGCAGGTCACTGCCCTTCCCACTCTGTCCCTCATCTACTCCCCTGGAGCCCAAGGATCCCAGCACAGTATGAAGTCAACACACAGTGAGGACTTGCTGAATGCACACATGCATGTATGGATGAAGGGGTCCAGGGAGGAAGCCACTGATCTCAAAATTGGGCCTACACTGAGAAGCTGATCTAGCTAAAGCATGACATCTGACAGAGGGCCGTTGCTGGACTACTGGGAAAGGCAGATGAGAAATCTTAGAACTACAACTGCATTTCTCACTGGGATGAAGCTGTTGCCCATGAGAACATTTGCAGCAGAAAAACGTCGGAATCTGGAAAGGACATTAGAGGGCATCTAACCCAGCCCGGAGATATTAAAATGAAGGGTTCAAGTCTACACAAGACCCTAGATTTTGTGTCCAGTAGTGGTCACCCCACAGTTACGGCTGAATGACCCATCACAGCCAAAGCCTCTGACCACCAAGAAGGCAGGCCTATATGGAAGGAAAGCAAGCCGGGAGGCAAGCCAGGAGGCTGCTGGCCTATGCATCTGGGCTTTAACAGAGATTTGGCAGTCATTTTGTTTTTTCCTCTGCTCCTTGCTGGAAGGGAAACTCTCTTGAGCCTAGTTCCCATCACAGTAAAGGAATGGCCTTTCACAGCCTGATACACAGAGACAAGCCAGCCTTCAGTCCGTCTGGGAGAAGAAGGGCTTTTGTGGGACTTGAGCAGCCCTGTTCATCCTTTTCCCCTCGCTTCACCAGGGCAATTGGTTGCTAGTTTCCAACGCAGCCCTTCCAACTCTTACAGGAAATTCCTAGAGACTAATTAATCTGGCTACAAAGTCTTTGGCAGCTCAGCTCTGAAGTCGTCCTTTGAATTCTAAGGCAACCAGCAGAGGCACCTGGGCCTCTGTTCCAGAACTTTCTTCTCAGCCTTGGTCAGGAGACATGGGTTGAATTTGCGTCTCATTTCTCCACATGAGATACAAATTGACCCTCGATTTCCTTACCCCAACATTCTCCTCCACCAGGTGTCCTGAATCAGATATTCTTGCTACAAAAGAGGCAGTTTTAACCCAGTGGTTCTTAAATGTTAGTATGCGTCAGAATCACCTGTTGGGTTTGCTAAACTGCAGATTGCTGGGTTCCAACCCAAGTTTCTGGTTCAGCAGGTCCAAGATGGAACCTGAGAATTTGAGTTTCCAACAAGGCCTCAGATAATGCTAATGCTTGTGTGCCATGGCCCACACTTTGGAGACCACTAAATGCTGGTGGTGGTTGCTGTTGTTGTTATTCTACAAATAAGTTTTCTCTGCCCAACTATGCTTCAAAATTGCCAGGAATTCCTGAGTCAGGAACCAGGCCTTATATTTTTGGTCTGCAAACAAGCTCTTCTCTGCCCTCCTACATCTCAAAATTGTGTTCTGTCCCTCTCCTTGGGAAGAAAATCATTTCACCAATTAATTACTGTTCAGTTTACTTACAACTACAACAATTTTGCTCCTGGCATCATGAGGCATTAGTAATACAGATTATTTTATTTCCTGTCCCTTTTATCTAGACCAGAATCTTAGTTATAACCCCCAGGCCCAAATACATATGTAATAAAAACAATAAAACAAAACAGCTCAGAGAACAAAGGCAGTTTTCTCTTCTAAGAAAAAGGTACTTCATTTGAAAGCTTATGCAAGCTTTAGATACAAAATGGAGTTACATGCATATAGAGTGATGGCAAATTGCCTGCTAGCATTCAAACAGGCTCCATTACTGAAGAGTTTTTCCCTGGAGAAGGTTAGAAATTGGTGCCAAAATTAATTAAGGAATAAAGGTGAGTGGATCTTTTTCTCTGTTGAATAGAATCTATTTCATGTGGCCTTTCTCGCTCTAGTAACACCAAGCTAGGTATGATGTGTTTCTCCACTTGAACCCAGAGCCCTCCCCGGGGGGATGCCAGGACAAGACCACTCTGCTAGTAGTGGGATTAGGTAAATCCACAGACCCCTACTCATAATGATTTTCACACTTCAGACTACCAGAGGGGAAGATGATCCATAGGAAATATTTCACAGCTCAGAGGACAGAATTATAAGCCAGTTTAGGAGGTGGTTATTGGGCACCTCAAGAGGATGGCCTCAGGTGGAAATAGAGAGTGATGTGATGCACTTTGCATGTTACCAGTACCAAAAGCTCCAGTTACCTGCAGGTGCCATGGGCTGGGGTGGGAGCAACAAAGCAGAAGCTAGCGGGAGTTTGCAATGTAGACTGAACATGGAAGAGAATGTTGCCAAGAGAAAGAAATGACAGAGTCATGGATGTGTGATGACTCTAATAAAAATTTAAGGTTTAAGAGTGAGCACCCCCTAAGAACAGCATGGATGGAGGATCTCTAAACCCCACCACTGAGAGATCCCAGGGAGCTAATGGTTCTCTTTGGTGAGGACATGCCCTCTTTGATACCAATATGAAGAGAAAATACATCTGAAGATGAGTGGCACCTTCCTAGCAAATCACCCCTTAGCACCCAAAACAAGCTGGAATGCTGGGATGGACTAGAAAAATGATTTAGATTAAGGTTAGAGCCAGACAGTCTCTTCAAGGAATGGTGTTATCTAGGCACAGAACCACAGTGGCAAGGTGTCAGTTCACCATGCTATGGTCTAAATGTTTGTGTCCCCCCAAAATTAATATGTTGGAATCTAATCTCTAATGCAATAGTATTAAGAGGCCTTTAGGAGGTGATTAGGTTGTGAGGGCAGAACTCTCATGAAGGGGATTAGTCCCTTATAAAAGATGCCCAAGGAAGCTTATTTGCCTCTTTCACCATGTGAGGACACAGCTAGAAGGCATCATCTATGAGGAAATAGTCTCACCAGACAATGAATCTTCCAGTGCCTTGATCTTGGACTTCCCAGCCTCCAAAACTGTGAGAAATACATTTCTGATTCATAAACTATCTAGTTCATGGTATTTTGTTATAACAGACTGAATAAACTAAGCATTCTTTTTTGCTAGGGCTGGACTAATCATGAATGCTGAAATTATAATCATCCAGAGTTGACAACTATCCAACTTAGCTCTGACAAGTACAAAGATTAAGGATCTGTTAAAATCCCACACATAAAATGGCATTACATACACATATTCCTTATCTGTATCTGTGATATGTTAGTTGGTGCTAGAAATGCTAATTTATGAAAGTGAATTGGAGGCTGGGCATGGTGGCTCACACCTGTAATGCCAGCACTTTGGGAGGCCGAGGCAGGGGGATCACTTGAAGTCAGGAGTTCAAGACCAGCTTAGGCAACATGATAAAACTCCATCTCTACTAAAAATACAAAAATTAGCTGGGCATGGTGGCACTCACATGTAATCCCAGCTACCCAGGAGGCTAAAGCAGGCGAATCAGTTGAACCTGAAAGGTAGAGGATGCAGTGAGCCAAGATCATGCCACTGCACTCCAGCCTGATTGACAGAGTGAGACTCCATCTCAAAAAAAAAGGTTGGGGGGGGGGGTGATTGGGCCTCTTTGTCAAATAGCCTTTGACTATCAAATATAAACGTTATCTTCTCCCTAGAGTTCCCTGGATATACTACCACCCTCAAGCCTTCCAACTGAAATCAGTGGATAATGTGAAAAATCACTGAGATCAGCAAAAGACAATTAAGGCACATCAGCACATTGTCTACTAGAGTTGGTCACTCTATTAGCAGGGATTGAAAGGCTTATTATTATTATTAGCAGGGATTGAAAGGTTTAGGACTGCTCCCTTTCATTCCTAGGAGAGATCCACATCCTTAGAGAGGTTACAGAACTTTATTAACCATGCTACTAAATATAGCCTTAAAAGTTGGAAAAATGTTTACGGGCTGGTATGTAGGAAGACAAGGCAATAAAGGTTGATGGCTTCTAATTGTTCTGTAAAGGAAGAATATGAGGGAAAGTAGTTGCGTACAGGAGTGGAAGAGTTTGGGGGAAGAATGGAGACGGTCAAAGTCACCATTACGGAGAGTAGGAGAGCAAGCAGATCGCAAAATAGAATAAGTACCCTGAGAATTACCCTATGTTCTAAGAAGAATACATGTTTAGTGTTTCAAGCTAAGGAATCTGGGAGTGGCCAATTCAGAGATGTATTCCTTATCTATAAGGAACATCTGAATTCCTGGTCCATCCTATGGAACACAGGCCATACAGGGGATTGAGGTCCTTTATTTTGAGTTAAATGAAGATTGCCAGGTAGAGGTTGCTATGGAAAGGGTACTAGTGAAGAAGCTATGTAAGCTGCATGCTTTTTACAAGTGGTTGTGGTTCTCCTGTCCAGCTCACTGCCATTGAATTGCCTTGTACGTAAATCCCCTCAATAAACCCCATGTCTCGTTTGCGCACTCCACATCTCTTTTTTGGCCTCTCAAACATGGTGCCATCCCTACTGAAATCAATGGGGGTCCAGCATGACCATCAGCAATCCAGCCAGGAGGTCAGAGGAAACCCTATGAGCATGAAGAGGATGGGACTGGGAAAGGGGAAATCCATGGGGGAAATCCCAGGCTGGCCATCCATGCCTATATGGAGCCTGATAGCCACTATCCTTGATGGATGGGGCCCACCACATGAGTACAGGGACACCCTGAGAATGCTGAAGGGTCTGGAAGAGTTGTTGCAGGGATTGTATGTAACTAAGCAAAAATCAGTTGCCTGTGGCAGCCACAATTGGCTGGCTGCTCCCCACTGCTTTGAGCAGCCACTGAGGCTGAGCTCACAGCACAGGTAGGAGTTCCTCAGGTACAGGATGAGTTACAACTAGAAAGCAATGCAAGATTAGCTCAAACTGAAATGCTGGAGTCCTTACTATCCCACTTTCAGGCACAGGATGACAAAATGGAGACCCTGGCTTATCAGGTAGCTCATTTGAAGGATCATTGGCTGCCATGGTAGGGCTATCATGGACTAAATCACCCTGGAACCCTAAGTCCTAGGACCTAATGGAGAACTCTAGTGAGAAGGAGAACAAGGACTGGGACAAGCTCATAGAGGTCCCCATCCTCTCTGCCCATCCCATAGCCACTACCGAGATAAAGGCAGACCAGCTGCACCCACAGAGAGGTGACCCACAAAACCTGCCCTCACTTGAAAGATAGCAGCACACCACAATGCAGGACTGAACTGCTGTGGAAGTGGTGGAGCTGGGAAATAGGTTCAGGCAGAAAGAGAGAGAGAGTCAATCACAGGGTGACTTCTCCATCTGTGGGACACGGGAGCAAAGGGTATTATACTCTCTGAACTAAAGATGAGTAAAATGACATCTATCACAAACCACCAGACCCTGAGGCAGCGCCTCTAGGGTGCCAATAATGAGGTTTGGACCATATCCTTCCTTAGCTGGGCAGTTGCAGCCTGCAAAGCAGCCTGGCCAAATGAGGGAGATGTCCCCTTGTCTCCTTTGCGATGGCAGACTATGGAGGAACTGCAGGACATTCCCCAGGAATTAGGGATGAAGCATGTTATCTACGCTGATCATACCAAGCTCCTGACAATGAACTTTCTTCTGCTGGCATGAAAGACACCATCTTACAGTCAGCACCCAATCAATGGTACAGAGCACTAGTGTCTATCCTGAGTCCCTTGGTAAGACAGCCAGTGTCTCGGGCAGCCCAAGCAGCTGCTGACCTAGATGACACTGTGGAGAAAGTACATAGGTGAGGCATGTGCACTATTTGAACGAAAGACAAGGGAGCCAAAGGGAAGGAGACAGCCAAGGGGCCCGTCAGGGTGCTGACAAATGTGGCATGACCTGGTAGTGGCAGGGACACCTACTGACAAAATAGATAAACACCTAATGCCATTCTGGTCAGACTGTGACAGAACCTCAAGCAAGAACAGCGTGTCACTAAGGAGCCTCTGGCTCAGCCCACCACCTCTCCTACAGCGGGCTGGCAGGCACTAACCCCTTTAGTCTAGAATGAAAGCCAAGGCCCCAGAATCCCGACAAAAGCAATGGTGGCCAGGGTGAGGCCACATGTAGAACTAACTATATATTCATCACCTAAAAATAAAAAGACTGTTTCTGCCCTGGTGGATACTGGAGCCAAATGTACTTATACGGTAACATTTATGGGTTCCAAGGCCTTGTTACAACAATAAATGGTTATGAAGAGGGGGCTGTGAAAGTCAGACAGCCAAAACCCTGCCACCAAAACCCTACTTAGTAAACACAGCTTTCATCCCAGAATACCTCTTGTGAATGGATATCTTATCAGGCTTTACCCTCTAAACAACTGGAGGGGAATTCCAGCCGAGAGGGTGGTGAAGCACATGATCAACAGGATCGCAAAATGGACCCCGGTACAGCTGCCAGGTCTGCAGCAGGCAGTAGCACTGAAGCAATATGGCCTGCTGGAGGTGCAGGATGAGATCATGGGACTGCTAAGGAGTTAGCCCAGGTAGGCATTATAAGGCCAGTGTGCAACCCATACAATGGCACTGTATGGTCCATGTGGAAACCTGATGGGATATGGAGAATGACCATAGATTACCGAGAATTAAATAAGGTAGTCTCCCCAGTGTATGCAGCTGTTCCCAATATTGTCTTCCTTCTAATGAGGGTAGGATCCATGCTTGGCACATACCACTTTGTTGTAGATTTAGCTGCTCCAGAGTCAAGAATAATTTGCATTCACCTGGGAAGGAGAACAATGGACTTTTACCATCTTGCCCCAGGGATATTTACATAGCTCCACTGGCTGTCATGTACTGGTGGCTACAAACCTCAGTGATGGACCACCCTGGAGTGGGTGCATGTTTTCCATTACATTGAGCATAAATGCCAACTTCTGAGTCTTTTTCCAGCTTAGAAACTGCAGCCTCCACCTTGTCGTCTCACTTGGCGAACAGAAGATGGGCAGTCAATGCAGACAAAGTCTGAGATCCAGGCTTACCAGTCACATTCTTGGATGTTATCTGGTCGGATAAGACTAAAGTGCTTCTGTCTGCTGTCATGGATAAGGTGCAGACCTACCCACATCCTACCACATCAAAGCGGCTGCAAATGTTTTTAGTTCTCCTAAGGTATTGGCGTCCCTTTACTCCCCATTAGGCCCAACTCCTTAGGCCCCCCATAAGAAGGAAGGGGGCCCACTGGGACTGGTCCACAAAGGAGGGTGAGGCCTTTGAACAAGCTGAAGTCCTAGCGAGATGAATAAAAGCCTTGAGGGTTCTAGTGCTGGGACAGCCTTGTGAATTGGATGTGGTCTGTTACCCTGAGGGGTTTGGGTGTGGCCTGTGGCAAAGGCAAGGAGGCTTTAGGATTCTGGTGCTTTTAGGATTCTGGTCCTCACTACAGAAAGGGCTGAAGTTAGGTTTACTGCCATGGAGCAACGATTCTGCGCCACACATTAGGCCTTATAAATGGAGGACATTACAAAGGGGGTCCCAGTGCTAGTATGCACCCAGTACTCCACAGGCTATCTTCCGGAAACCAAAGTCTGAGAATGCTCAGATACAGACTGTGGCCAATTGGCATGCATACCTGCAACAGAGGAGCACATTAACTAATAGCCTCTTGAGCAGAGCTCCATTAGATGCTTGGCCCTGTCCCCTGTGTGACAACTGAAGGTCAGTCTTTGACAGAGGCCACTGAACCTCCATAGTCTTTCCTTCATACAGGAGGAACAGGGCACAATTCCTGACCAACCCTGGTATGTAGACAGCTCATCACGAGGCAATCCTTGCATTGGGATAGCCATGGCCACCAAGCTGTCCACTGATAGTATCTGGCTTGATACAGGCAAAGGACATAGTAGTCAAGGGACTGAGCCACAAACTGCCTGGATTGTCCTTCTCTATAAGGCAGAGCCCAGCACAATGGTGGCAGGTAGACCACGTAAAACCTTTGCCTCTCTCTGATGGCTGCCACTATGCCTTGACTTGTACAAACACCTGCACAGGGCTACTGCAGGCAAATCCCAGCAATCGTGCCACCCGGAATAGCACCAGAGCAGCTGTTTGTAGCCTACAGTATCCCCGCTGATATTGGTGGTGACCAGGGCTTGCACTTTACCAGATATTAAGTGCAGGAATGGGCAGAGGCCCTGTATATCCACAGGCATTTTCACCTGCCATACGACCGTACAGCAGCACGGCTGATTGAACAGATGAATGGACTGTTGAAGCAAAACTCTGGCAGGTGCTATCTGGCTCTGTGGACACATAGCTTACCAGCAGCTGTCCACACACTGAATGAACATGCCCATTCCCATCACCCCAGCACATACTCTTCTGATGCAAGGACCTGATATCATCATCAGGATCCAGGTGGACAGTGTAAAAAACAGTACACTTTTGCCCCAATCTGGGACTCAAAGTAACCTGATATTGCCCTGGCTACAGGACCTATGCACCGGCAAACATGTGGCCCTGGAAATGTCAAACCAGCCACTGGCTGGTTCGTTTTTTCTGCTCCATGGAGGAAGGGTCTAGAACAGAATATAACACCCTAGAACAGAGTATTTTACACCTACTCTTCATACCTCTAAAATAATGAATCATAGTGCTCCCTTGTTCAAGGGGACAATAATCCTCTCATTATGGAACCTTATGATAGCCCATTGTCTTACCCTGGCCTTCTGCAATGCGTCACTCATGGGGGCAAGTCCATTTGGTACTGTAAACCAAGCATCCAGCCACTGGCCAGAGTGGTGTTCTCTCAGAATGACAGCACTTTCTGTGCCTTGTTAATTGGCCATGACTTGCTCTTTTTTTTTTTTTTTTTGAAACAGAGTCTTGCTCTATTGTCCAGGCTGGAGTGCAGTGGCACCATCATCCTTCATTCACTGCAATCTCCTGCTCTGTGGTTCAAGCGATTCTCTTGCCCCAGCCTCCTGAGGACTAACTGGGATTATAGGCACCCACCACCACGCCTGGCTAATTCTTGTATTTTTAGTAGAGATGGGATTTCACTTGTTGGCCAGGCTGATTTCGAACCCCTGACCTCAAGCAACCTGCTCACCACAGCCTCCCAAAAAGTGCTAGGATTACAAGTGTGCACCACCATGCCCAGCTAACTTTCCCTTTCTTATACCCACCAAACATCTCACCTTCCGCCCGTAGATAGTGTGCAGCAAACCTCTTCACTGACTGGGCATAGACAGTAGTCTCCCTCCAGAATAAAATAAACCATTGGGTCTGTGGAGAGCTGCCACTCTCCTCCACCATGGACCTGCCATGGTGCATCCAAGCAGCTAATCTGAGTACCTGGAGCCACTTCTGTACTTGGCATAATGACCCTCATCCATTTCCCGTTAGTGACAACAGCACCTCATGCAGCGAGTTTCCCACCATCAATGAGAAGAGATGTATTTTCCACCTAGCATGGAAGGAAGTTAATGTTACCCTTACTGTGGAGTACATTGTACACAATGGTCTAGGGTGGATGACAGGAGTGCAGAAACAGGTGCTGGGTTGTGCACCCTTCTCTGCAAAATCGCATGGCTCTGGACACCTTAATTGCTGCCCAGGGTGGAACTTATTCATTAATTAAAACTGAATGTTGTAGATACATCCTTGATTTCTCTCACAACATAACCCAGGCCACACAGGTCCTAGACACCCACACGTCCACTCTAGAATCTCTGTCTTACAACCCAATAACCACGTGCTTCAATCAACTCCCAAGTGCTTGGAAAAACTCTCTATACAGTATGATTGTTATATTAATTATTCTTTTGTGTTGTTGTAGTTTGTATTGCTGCGTGGTTGTCTGGCCACAATGCTCCTTTGCATGCCTGGACACAGGGAAATGCAGGAGAATGGTATGATAAGAATGTGAGGGCCACTCAAGGGTGTGCTGGTGAGGAGTGTATAGCTGATGCACCCGACAACAGTAACTTAAGCATAACCTGAGAATGATCCTATGGTCTAAGGAGAATGTGCCTTTGGAGTTCCAAGCTAAGGAATCTAGGAGTATCCAACCAGGGGATTCTTTCCTTATCTATGAGGAACATCTGAACTCTTGACCCAACCTGTGGAATGCAGGCCCTACAGGGGATCAAGACCCTTTGTTTTGGGTTATATGAAGGTTGTCAGGTTGAGGTTGCTGGGGGAGGGTGCTAAGTGAAAACACCGTGTAAACCGCATGCTTTTCATAAGCAGTTGTGGTTCTTCCATCAACCCTCTGCCACTGGACTGCCCTGTATGTAAGTCCCCTCAGTAAAACCCGTGTCTTGGGAGCTGGCTCTGGGTCTCTTTTTCAGCTTCCCAAACATGGTTCCATTTGTACTGAAGTCAATAGGAGTCCGGCTCAACACAAACTCATAACTAAATTGTCTGAACGGTTTTCTTTAATGAATAGATGGTGCTGATGAATTTGGAGGATAGCTGTAGTAAAAACTGTGGAATAAACAAGCTCGAAGAGAGGATTTGTGTAAGAGAAGACAGCTAGAAGTGGAGTTTTGAAGGTAGAATAGGTAGGGTTCTGAAGGGCTTAGAATAAATGCTAAGAAAGAAGAAACTCTGCCACCCAAGTATAGGTCTATAAACTGTGAGAGTGTGAACTACAATTAGAGATTGAATATTGACAGAATAGTCATGAATAGCAAAGTCCCCAAAGGTGTAGTATTCCTTATCTAATGGAGGAAAGGGTTTTTTTTACTACAAGATTATAAAATGCAGGTGGAGACCAGGGCCAGGTCTCCCTTGGTGACATAGTACCATAATTTTCCACCCACTGGGGAACTGATCAGGCAGAAATCTTCCCTACTTAGGGACCCTAACAATAATTTCCAAGATAGAATTAACAGGGAGTATTCTGGAAAGACAGCCCCCAAGTCCCCCTTTGTCAAAGTGGAGGTGAGGGGGGATGGGTATTCCAAAGAGACAGTGAGGAATTGCTGGCAAGATGGTTGAATAGCAACAGCTCCGGTCTGCAGTTCCCAACGAGATCCACACAGAAAGCGGGTGATTTCTGCATTTCCAAATGAGGTACCTGGTTCATCTCATTGGGACTGGTTGGACAGTGGGTGCAGCCCAAGGAGGGCGAACCAAAGCAGGAAGGGGCAATGCCTTACCTGGGAAGCACAAAGGGTCAGGGAACTCCCTCTCCTAGCCAAGGGAACACCTTAGGGACTGTACCGTGCACTCTGGCCCAAATACTGTGCTTTTCCCAAGGTCTTTGCAACCCACAGACTAGGAGATTCCCTCTGGTGCCCACGCCACCCAAGCCCTGGGTTTCCAGCACAAAACTGGGAGGCAGTTTGGGCAGACACTGAGATAACCACAGGAGTTTTTTTCTCATACCCCAGTGGCGCCTGGAACACCAGCGAGACAGAAGCGTTAACTCCCCTGGAAAGGGGACTGAAGCCAGGGAGCCAAGTGGTCTGGCTCCACGGGTCCCACACCCACAGAGCCCAGCAAGCTAAGATCCACTGGCTTGAAATTCTTGCTGCTAGCACAGCAGTCTTAGCTTGACATGAGATGCTGGAGATGTTGGGGGAAGGGCGTCCCCAAAGCTGAGGCTTGAGTAGGCGGTTTTACCCTCACAGTGTAAACAAAGCCTATGGGAAGTTCGAACTGGACGGGGCCCACTGCAGCTCAGCAAGACCACTGTGGCCAGATTGCCTCTTTTGTTTCAAACACAGCAGTCTCAGTCAAGGACTTATAGATAAAACCTCCACCCCCCTGGGACAAAGCACCTGGGGGAAAGCGAAGTTGTGGGGGTGCAGCTTCAGCAGACTTAAACATCCCTGCCTGGCAGCTCTGAAGAGAACAGCGGGCCTCCCAGCACAGCGTTTGAGCTCTGAGAAGGGACAGACTGCCTCCTCAAGTGGGTCTCTGACCCCCATGTATCATCACTGGGAGACACCTCCCAGTAGGGGCCGACAGACACCTCATACAGGAGAGCTCTAGCTGGCATGGTGGGTTCCCCTCTGGGACGAAGCTGCTTGAGGAAGGAACAGGCAGCAACCTTTGCTGTTCTGCAGCCTCCACAGGTGATCCCCAGGCAAACAGAATCTGGAGTGGACCTCCAGCAAACTCCAGCAGACCTGCAGCTGAGGGGTCTGACTTGTAGAAGGAAAACTAGCAAACAGAAAGGAATACCATCAACATCAACAAAAAGGATGTCCACTCTGAGAACCCAGCTGAAGGTCACCGACTTCAAAGACCAAAGGTAGATAAATCCATGAAGATGGGGAGAAACTAGCACAAAAAGGCTGAAAATTCCAAAAACCAGAATGCCTCTTCTCCTCCAAAGGATCACAACTCCTTGCCAGCCAGGGAACAAAACTAGATGGAGCATGAGTTCGACATATTGACAGAAATAGCTTCAGAAGGTGGGTAATAACAAACTCCTCCAAGCTAAAGGAGCATGTTCTAACCCAATGCAAGGAGCTAAGAACCATGAAAAAAGGTTAGACAAATTGCTAAGTAGAATAACCAGTTTAAAGAAGAACGTAAATGACCTGATGGAGCTGAAAAACCTAGCATGAGAACTTCATGAAGGACACACACAAGTATCAATAGCTGAATTGATCAAGTGGAAGAAAGGATATCAGAGATTGAGGATCAACTCAATGAAATAAAGTGAGAAGACAAGATTAGAGAAAAAAGAGTGAAAAGAAATGAACAAAGCCTACAAGAAATATGCGACTATGTGAAAAGACCAAATCTACGTTTGATTGGTGTACCTGAAAGTGACGGGGAGAAAGGAACCAGGTTGGAAAACACTCTTCAGGATATTATCCAGGAGAACTTCCCCAACCTAGTGAAGCAGGCCAACATTCAAATTCAGGAAATACAGAGAACACCATAAAGACATTCCCTGAGAAGAGCAACCCCAAAACACATAATTGTCAGATCCCCCAAGGTTGAAATGAAGGAAAAAATGTTAAGGGCAGCCAGAGAGAAAGGTCAGGTTACCCACAAAGAGAAGCCCATCAAACTAAAATCTCTCTGCAGAAACCTTACAAGCCAGAAGAGAGTGGAGGCCAATATTCAACATTCTTAAAGAAAAGAATTTTCAACCCAGAATTTCATATCCAGCCAAACTAAGCTTCATAAGTGAAAGAGAAATAAAATCCTTTACAGACAAGCAAATGCTGAGAGATCTTGTCATCACCAGACCTGCCTTACAAGACCTCCTGAAAGAAGCACTAAACACGGAAAGGAGCAACTGGTACCAGCCACTGCAAAAACATACCAAATTGTAAAGACCATTGATGCTATGAAGAAACTGCATCAACTAATGGCCAAAGTAACCAGCTAGCATCATAATGGCAAGATCAGATTTACACATAAGAATGTTAATCTTGAATGTAAATGGGCTAAACGTCCCAATTAAAAGACACTGACTGGCAAATTGGATAAAGAGTCAAGACCTATTGGTGTGCTGTATTCAGGAGATCTGCCTCACATGTGAAGACACACATAGGCTCAAAACAAAGGGATGGAGAAATATTTACCAAGCAAATGGACAGCAAAAAAAATCAGGGGTTTCAATCCTAGTCTCTAATAAAAAAAGACTCTAAACCAACAAAGATCAAAAGAGACAAAGAAGGCCATTACATAATGGTAAAGGGATCAACAAAACAAGAAAAGCTAACTCTCCTAAATATATATGCACCCAAAGCAGGAGCACCCAGATTCATAAAGCAAGTTCTTAGAGGCCTACAAAGAGACTTAGACTCCAACACAATAATAGTGTTAGTAGTGGGGAGTTAACACCCCACTGTCAATATAAGATCAACGAGACAGAAAATTAGCAGAATATCCAGGACTTGAACTCAGCTTTGGACCAAGTGAAACTAATAGACGTCTACAGAACTCTCCACCCCAAATCAACAGAATATACATTCTTCTCAGCACTACATTGCACTCATTCTAAAATGGACTACATAATTAGAAGTAAAACACTCCTCAACAAATGCAAAAGAATGGAAATCCTAACAGTCTCTCAGACCACAGTGCAATCAAATTAGAACTCAGGATTGAGAAACTCACTCAAAACCACACAACTACATGGAAACTGAACAACCTGCTCCTGAATGACTAATGAGTAAACAACGAAATAAAGGCAGAAATAAAGATGTTCTTTGAAACCAATGAGAAAAAAGACACAATGTACCAGAATCTCTGGGACACATTTAAAGCAGTGTGTAGGGGGAAATTTACAGCACTAAATGCCCACAAGAGAAAACAAGAAAGATCTAAAATCAACACCCTAACATCACAATTAAAAGAACTAGAGAAGCAAGAGCAAACAAATTAAAAGCTAGCAGAAGGCAAGAAATAACTAAGATCAGAGCAGAACTGAAAGAGATAGAGACATGAAAAACCCTTCAAAAAAATCAATGAATCCAGGAGCTGGTTTTTTGAAAAGATCAACAAAATTGATAGACTGCTAGTAAGACTAATAAAGAAGAAAAGAGAGAAGAATCAAATAGATGCAATAAAAAATGATAAAGGGGATACCACCACCAGTCCCACAGAAATAGAAACTACCATCAGAGAGTACTATAAAGACCTCTATGCAAATAAATTAAAAACTCTAGAAGAAATGGATAAGTTCCTGGACACATATACCCTCCCAAGACCAAATCAGGAATAAGTTGAATCCCTGAATAGACCAATAACAAGTTCTGAAGTTGAGGCAACTATTAATAGCCTACCAACCAAAAAAGTCCAGGACCAGATGAATTCACAGCCGAATTCTACCAGAGATACAAAGAGGACCTGGTACCATTCCTTCTAAAACTATTCCAAACAATAGAAAAAGAGGGAATCCTCCTTAACTGATTTTATGAGGCCAGCATCATCCTGATACCAAAACCTGGCAGAGACACAACAAAAAAAGAAAATTTCAGACCAATATCCTCAATAAAATACTGGCAAACTGAATCCAGTAGCGCATCAAAAAGCTTATCCACCACGACCAAGTTGGCTTCATCCCTGGGATGCAAGCTGGTTCAACATATGCAAATCAATAAATGCAATATATCACTTAAACAGAACCAATGACAAAAACCACTTGAATATCTTAATAGATGCACAAAAGGTCTTTGATAAAATTTAACAGTGCTTCATGCTAAAAACTCTCAAGAAAACTAGGTATTGATAGAACATATCTCAAAATAATAAGAGCTATTTATGACAAACCCACAGCCAATATAATACAGAATGGGCAAAAGTTGCAAGCATTCCTTTTGAAAACTGGCACAAGACAAGCATGCCCTCTCTCACCACTCCTATTCAACATATATTGGAAGTTCTGGCCAGGGCAATTAGGCAAGAGAAAGAAATAAAGGGTATTCAATTAGGAAAAGAGGAAGTCAAATTGTCTCTGTTTGCAGATGACATGACTGTATATTTAGAAAAGGATATGAACAGACACTTCTCAAAAGAAGACATTTATGCAGCCAACAAACATATGAAAAAATGCTCATCATCACTGGTCATTAGAGAAATGCAAATCAAAACCACAGTGAGATACCATCTCACATCAGTTAGAATGGCAGTCATTAAAAAGTCAAGAAACAATAGATGCTGGAGAGGATGTGGAGAAATCGGAATGCTTTTACATTGTTGGTAGAGTGTAAATTAGTTCAACCACTGTGGAAGACAGTGTGGTGATTCCTCAAGGATCTAGAACCAGAAATACCATTTTACCAAGCAGTCTCATTACTAGGTATATACCCAATGGATTATAAATAATTCTACTATAAAGACACATACACACGTATGTTTATTGTGGCACTGTTCACAATAGCAAAGACTTGGAACCAACCCAAATGCCCATCAATGATAGACTGGATAAAGAAAATGTGGCACATATATACCATGGAATACTATGCAGCCATAAAAAGGATGGGTTCATGTCCTTTGCAGGGACATGGATGAAGCTGGAAACCATCAGTCTCAGTAAACTAACACAGGAACAGAAAACCAAACACTGCATGTTCTCACTGTAAGTGGGAGTTGAACAATGAGATCACTTGAACAAAGGGAGGGGAACATCACACACTGGGGCCTGTCGGGGTGTGGAGGGCTAGGGGAGGCATAGTATTAGGAGAAATACCTAATGTAGATTACATGTTGATGGCTACAGCAAACCACCATGGCACATGTATACCTTTGTAACACACCTGCACATTCTGTACATGTATCCCAGAACTTAAAGTATAATTTAAAAAAAGAGACAGTGAGAAGAAATAGGTAATGAGGTGCTGTCTTTTTTGTGTAAAGGGCTAATTACCCTGAAAAATCCCACCCATTATTTACTCTGAAAAATAGCACCCCCTGTGGCAAGGCTGTGGAGTGCTTGGAGTAGTAGTGACTAGAGCTCCCTATCCTCTCGCCTGCCTCTGACACCACAGTACAAACAGTACGTCTGCATAGTTTCAAACAAGCACCCAAAGTTCCCCTTCCAACCAAATGGCTAAATCCTTCCTGCAATAGAAACTCTGATCTCATATTAACGTAAACTGGGAGTGAGGAAGGGGATTATGGGACCAAGGAAATCACTGGGAATTAGGAAAGTGTTTTTGCTTATTCCAGCTTCTCATGGCTCCTGGTGTTCCTCGGCTGGTGGCACCATCATCAATCTCTGCCTCTGTCTGCCCATAGCCTTCTTCACAGTCTGTAACCTTTTCTGTCTCCTACGGGAAATTCTGATTGGATTTAGGGCCCATCCTAACCCAGGATTATCTCATCTCAGTCCTTACCTTGACTACATTTGTAGCAACCCTATTTCCAAATAAGGCCACATTCTGTGGTTCCATGAATTCTGAAATGTATGGAGACACTATAACTGATTAGGAGAGTGCTCTGTGGACCAGGTGAGGAGAAATGGAGACACAATGAACAGACTGGTTAGGCCACTGCTTAATCTCTACCAGCGTGGAGATTCAGTATGGGTTGGAATATTTCACCTGAGCCCTTTACATTCCCTAAGATTCCATGATATGTTTTACTGGCTGACAGCCATGCCGTTTTGTTACAAACTGTACTCCTCCTTTCCACAGTGAGGTGCTTGGTGCTGGGTTTACACCAAAATGACCAAAATAAAATTATTAAGGAGAAGTGAAAAGTATAATACTGTTCAACCTTGGAATCAATATTTGGTTAGATGATCTCTCTCTTTTATTTGTGCTTTTGGTTTTCTTTGCCCAGGTATATCAGCTCATACCTAATTTTACTCTGTTTCTTACCACCTCCTTGTAGAAACGCAGGCTTTGACCTAGAAAGTAAGTTCCATGAGGGCAGGAAATAATTAAGTGCTCAATAAACATTTGTTGGATGAATGAAGAGAAGGGGGTGATGTGGGACAGAGAACAAAAACGAAGGGGAAAAGAATGCTTCTGAACTGTGAATCTGGGCTGGAGTTCCCTTAACTAGTGCCACCACTTTTGATGATACGCCTTAAATCCTCATAACTACATATTCCTGATTTGTGAAAGAGGTATAATTATGTACATCTTGCAGAGTTCTTGTGAGGATTAGAGAAACATGTGCAAAATATTCAGCACTGAGTCTTATGCAGAGGAGCTCAGTAAGTGACAATTAGGATTATTATTGGCTTGTTTATTCTATGTATACAATTCTTCTGCTGCTGTTTTAACTACTGCCAAGGACATTCTGAGAAAATTAAGCCCATGCTAACCTATGTCATTTGCAATTTGGTGTTTTTAAATTCAGCAATATCCTAAATTATTGTTAGTATATCCTTTTCTCTCAATTGAAAAGATGCCCAGAAGCAAGTAACTAGCCACATACAGGTTAGACAACAATTTTCACCCAGCACACAAATACTGTGATAATATATTCAACATGCAAGTCAATTGCACATTGAATTTTTCAAGCTGACTTTCAGCTTTCTGTATCACAAGGATTATATTTGCCATCTACTCTCCCTGGCTTTACTGTAGTGAGGATTACTGAGTTGATATGTATTAAGCACTTTGAGCTTCAGGGAGGAAAAGGTGTTGTAGGAACACAAAGCAGTATTAATAGTAAATGCCAAATGAATTGCTTTAACTCAATGGCACGTTAAAGCCTTTACCCAGAAAATCATAAAGAAACAGTAAATCATGATTTCTACAAATAATTCAATTCCCTTATGGTTTTTCATACATGTGTGCACTAATGCACAAAATAGACACTAATTCTAAAATTTATGAATTTGCTGTTTAAACTTTAAACATCTCAAAGCTAATTAGTTGTTTAGTTTTCTTAAGTTCTAATGAAAGCACTTCATACATATATGTTGGATCGTCACAGCACAGTCAAGATTCATCAAATATTTTATGTGATAGCATTTATGGTCAAGGCAGAACGCCTTAATTAAACAAGTAATTAGCCTTGAGGAGAGTAGTGAACACAACAGGCTAATTAGTGGATTTGTTAACTGTTCCTCTCAGTGACTGAACCAATAGCGAAAGCCAATATGCAGTCAGATACTGTAGTTACTTTGGTTATGGGAATTACATGTTCTCTCTGCAATGCACAAAGGCAAAAACAAAACATTAGGTGAATTCATGAACTTGAATATGATGTAACAGAATAAAGATTAGACTAGGAGCTAAGAAATGCCAGTTTTAATTCAGGCTGCCACTCATAAGTCATGTGACCTAGGAAAACTAACTTAACCTTCCTGGCCTCAGTTTCCTCAATTATAAATTATGAGAGCTGGACTAGATGATTTCTAGAGCCCTTTCCAGTACTAGCATTTCACACGCTTGTTGTGAGGAATCCCTCCCTTTCAATTCTTATTTCTGAAGCCACTTGCTTCCTAGCACTGTGCCTGTCAAATAACACTGCTGCCAGCAATTTACAAGGTAGGTCTGTGGGTGCGGGAGAGGCTTCTGCCTGATCTAGTTTTGTTTACAGTGGCAACATTTCAGCACATCCTCTGTGCTTTCAGCAGGAAGCAGTCAGGCAGCAAAATTGCTCTAGCATAAAACAAATCCAGCTGCAGGGCATCTTCAAAATGCTCCCTATGTGTTTTTCGATTTAGCCTGCTTTTAAAATTTTAAAGCACAATTTAGAGCTACAGTGTGCAGTCTTCTGGTACAAAATGAATCCAGGTTTCTCATTACTGGCTTTGCAGTGACATGTCAGGGCAGGGTAAAAGGAAAACAAGATGTGCAGAGAAAGAAGACATTTTGAAATGTGGAGCACAATTTGCCTTTGACTCCCTCCTTTCCAAGCATTCATCATCTGTACCTCACGCAGGGCTTCAACCCATTCTGCCCACAAGCCAGCCAGTCAGTTCAGAGCTGCAGGGTGAGAGAGGAAATTGGAGCAGGGCCAACCTACTCTGCAGAAGGACTAGGTGGTTTGAATGAGAGGTGTGATCCAAGAAGCTGCGGGTCCGGAATTGGCATAAGGGGTGCAAGCAGTGGGCAGAGAACATCCAGCAGGAGATGCGGCATGCACAAAGCAGTCAGGAGGAAGAGCATAGTGGGTTTGGACAATAACAATCGCTTCTCAGTAGATTCGCCTGTAATGGAAGAAAAAGCAAGCCATGAGATGGAGAGAATGGCAGTGACCACTGATGTAAAGTCTTGCAGGACTGTGTTGCACTGCCCAGATCCCCTGCAGGGCTGAAGAACTTATTCCAGAGCTGCTACTGCCCACAAATTGCCCTCAGCTGCAGAAAGCTACCTCTCCCAAGGCCACATGCCCCCTTCCCAGGGGCAACCTACCTCTAATAACTGGCCAATGTTGGAGGGCTGAGATATATCAAGACTCCAAATAATACTCCCTAATGCTTTTTCTACATGATAATCTGCACCTCAGGGTGCTCCTCAAGGAGCCCAACCTGCAACTCGATGCTGGAGAGATTGATGTACCCTCATGGCAATGGTGAGTGGCTGAAAGCTTTGAAACAGGGGGTTAACCCTGATCATATCTGCAATTTTAAAACACTCTCATGGCAGTGTGTGGAGGGTGCATTGACATGGGCAAACACAAAGGAATAGTTTGTGTGGAAAATGACTTTGATGCAATGTAACCTCCAAGTACACAACTAAAACTACCCCAGAAACAGAGCTATGCCATGCAACAGAAAATGCACAGAGCAAATGAACTCTTTGTAAATTAATACTCAAGCTACACAGTTCATTAAATCAGTTCAAAACACAAAGTGAAAAGCAAGACAAAGTAAACAGAGTGTTAAAACACTTAGGATAGGGTATGAGAAGGTGAAGTGACTTTTTTTTTTTTTTTTTTTTTTTTTTAACAGAGTCTTGTTCTGTCACCCAGGCTGGAGTGCAGTGGTGCTATCTTGGCTAACTACAACCTCCGTTTCCCAGGTTCAAACAATTCTCGTACCTCCATCTCCCAAGAAGCTGGGATTACAGGTGCCTGCCACCACACCCAGATAATTTTTTGTAGAAATGGGGTTTTGCCATGTGAGCCAGGTGGTTTTGAACTCCTGGTCTCAAGCAACCCACCTGCCTCGGCCTCCCAAAGTGCTGGGATTACAGGTATAAGCCACTGTGCCTGGCCAAGACCATGCTTCTTAGGACTTGTTCATATGTACTCTCTCTCTCCCAACTCCCCAACCCCTGCCCTGCCCCATCATCCTTCTCCACTGTTGGTGATGTGGTTATGAGGACTAGAGTTGAGATTTGAGTAAGGGCTCACTGACAGAAGACGCCCAAGGCCAAAGACACACAATCACTCTCCTGAAAGAATGCAGAGCAAGTGCACCTGGCCACAGCTATAGTTTTCCAAATAGTTCAGTGAACAGCTACAATTTTTGTCTACAATTCTTGGACAAAGCACATGTAGGACCAGACAGGAATCCTAATCATACTGGGTGTCAGTACTGGGTGGCTGATTTAGAGATAGCATAACTGTCAGCCCAGTGAGAACATAATCCTCTCTATCTGTAAGCAACTCTCTTGGTTGGTACACCATATTTTTCATTTATTCTGTGTATTGTTGGCAAGTCTTACAGTTAATAACTTGCTATCTATATTTAACGCATCTTACAAATTATATCTCACATGGTACTTAATTAATCATTAATCATACTTTACACATCCTATGAGTTTTGTCTATATCTCATAAGCTCTTTGATTACCTACTGAGCAATGCTTGTTTCATACTTCTTATGAGTTGCATCCATCTTCGTTTGTCTTTTATAGTAGAATTAAATATTCTCGAATACTTCGGTAAATGTACATGACACACAGGGATCTCTTTGGAGATTTTTTGCAGAAAAGGAGGCTATAGATGATGTGGTTTTGAATTAGGGAAGTGGTTGTGGAGATTCAAAAGCTGCTCTACAAAGGGAAATGAGCAGGAATGATGATAGATTAGACATAGGTGAATATGATGGACATTGTTGACTGGATGACCCTGTATAGCAGACACATTTGACAGCAATTACCTAAGCATACTCTGAGAATGACCCTGTATGGCAGATGCACTTGAATGTATGTTTGCAGATCTGAGCTAATAAATCTGGGAGCGGCCAACTGGGAGATTCATTCCTTATCTACAAGGAACATCTGAACCCCCGCCCCATCCTGTAGAAGGTGATGAGGGGGATTGAGGCCCTTTATTTTGGGTTAAATGAAGGTTGCCAGGTGGAGGTTGCTAGGGACAGAGTGCTACGTGAAAATGCTATATAAACTGCATGCTTTTTGCAAGTGGTTGCGGTTCTCCTATACAGCCCACTGCCACTGAGCCATGCCATTCTTCTGTCCAGGCTGCTGCCACTGGACCATCCCCGTGTGTGAGTTACACTCAATAAACCCCATGTCTCGTTTGCTGACTCTGGGTCTCTTCTTTGGCCTCTTGAACCTGGTGCCATCCCTACTGGAGTTGATAGGAGTCTGGCACAACAGACCTAACATCCATTCCCATTCCCTTTTCCCTTGACTGTTTCCAGTGTGGAGACCAGGATACCTAAATATTCATTTGCAGCATCTCTTGTGGCTGAGGGTGGCCAAAACACACGGCTCTAGCCAATGAGATATATGTGAATGTCTGCTAGGAAGATTCTATGGCAGCTTTTGCTTTTCTTAATAATGAAATGGAGAGATACTGCTGGATCCAGCCCTCCGATCTTCTTCCTGTCTTAAACAAGAACATGACACTTTGAGCTGTAACAACCATTTTGTTAAGTACCATGATGCGAGGAGCCACTGTGCTAAGAATGGAAGCATGCAAGTATAGGAAGAGCCTGGGATTTGATGACATCTTTGAGCTGCTGCTTCAGCCCTGGACTGCCAGCCCCCTGGCCTATTGTTATGGGAGAAGAATGAACCCCTATTGTTGAACCATCATGAGCCAGATTTTCTGCTACTCATAACCAAATATACCCCAAATTCTCAGTGAAAAGGCAAGTGGAGGCAGGATAATTTAATCAAGTGACCAGACCTCATTGCAAAAGACACTGGGAAATAAAGCTTTTATTTTAATTGGTCATGCACCCAACTAAAAATTAGAAGGTCTCTTACTAATATAAAAGGACAACTAACAGTGTATTCCATAGGAAGATGCAAGCTGATACTGCACAGAAATACAAAGTCAACTTTCCTGTCTTCCCTGGCTCTCTAGCATCCCACAATTGCATATCAATTCAGAATGATTAAACTAGAGCCTTAGAGATGAGGTAGGGTGCGGGGAATGTGAGGCTTAACATTTTTAAAAGCTCCTCAGATGATTCTTAATGAGCAGCCAGAACTGAGAACTTCTGCTTTTAATAAATATACCTTTTTTGGCATACACATGTGGTCAATCCTTCTCTCTAAACTTTATGTAATGCTGAGCTTAGTTATCTGCATCTGAACAGACATGGGGGCACCAGAACATTAGGGATGTGCAGGTACCTATTTCTCCTGTAGACTCACTGTATTGCTATGAATCTGGGATGCATACTGCAGGCTGTGCTTTCTAAAGCATCAAGATAGTCTATTGACAAGAAGTGACATATTGCCACTCTGCTACATTTTTCTGTCAACAGCTGCAAGTTTCACCAAAATTTTCATCTACATAGCAAAGAGAAAATAATCCCACTGCTCTCTTTTCCTGTCTGCAAATTTTTCCACAGAATCCCTTTTTAAGTTGAGCCTTTTTCTCACCCCAGAGTGAAAACATTTCTGGTCATGCTTTCAGTAAAGTTCTCTTCTTGTGTCTCAATTGAGCCTTACCTTTGCAGTGGTCATACATTTCTGGAAACAGCTCGGGTATGCAAAAATGTAAAAATCTCTATTTTTCATGACTAAGTTCTATCATATCTTGAGCCCCCAGTGTACTTGATGGAATAACTGGAAGCAAGTCAATTCCTGGTAAACTCTGCCCAGTCAGGGTTTTTCTCCCTCCCCACTTGCCCTGGGAGGTGGGGAGAGACTGATAGAACATCTGGACATGGAGGGGGCTCATCTGGTCCTGGGCTGTCATCTGTCCACGCTGGCATCCTCTGCCGTATCCTTGTTCCCAGGAGTCATGAATTGTCAGCATCTATCCCTGCTGGCATCTACGAAGGCAACTGAGTTCCCATCTGGCCTTTGATGCAAGGACAGTGCTGACATCTGCTCTTGGGCCACCCCTTCCCAATACGAAGCATCTCCTAATCTGCCAGGCCTCTTTGTGATACTTCTGTGCCATCTTGAACAAGGGTGGATTCACTCCTGGCCGCTCTAGGCTATAGGAGACTCACAGAACTCTCTTATGCCCTTTCCGCCCTCATTTGCTATGCTAAAATGCTTCTTCTCGACTCTCACACTAAAGCAAAGAGAGTCTCAGACATTCAGCACTTTTCTGGGATCCTTTGGGGACAAAAGGCAGACCCTGTATATCCTGAGTTTTCTCTTTCCCCAATCCCCCATCCCCATCAGGTCAGAAAAGAGCTGGCTCGGGCCTCCCCTTAGAGACCCATAGCAGCGTCTCCCCTCTTCCCCATCATTCCCAGCCACAGCATCTTTATCTAGTCAGGGAAGCAGGAAAAATGCTGTTTCTATGGCTGAGAACAGAGTAGAGGCAAAAATATGAATACTTTAACATGCAGTAATTAAATTAATGAATATATCAAATCTATTTATCATTCATAGTTCAAAAATATCCTACCACGGCCATAAAGAAGAATTAGATCATGTCCTCTGCAGCAGCATGGATGCAGCTGGAGGCCATAATCCTACTGAATGAACACAGAAACACAAAACCAAGTACCGCACGTTCTCACTTATAAGTGGGAGCTAAACGTTGGATACTCATGGACGTAAAGATGGTAATGATAGACACGGTGGACTAACAGGGGGAAAGGGGATGTGGGCTGAAAAACTAACTGCTGAGTACTCTGCCCACTTCCTGGGTGACAGGTTCAATCACACCCCAAATCTCAGCCTCACACAACACACCCATGTATGCACATGTACTCCTGAATCTAAAATAAAAGTTGAAGATATTTTTTAAAAATTCTACTGCACCTCCTTGTCTATCTGGAAAATACATCTACAAATTGCTCATTATCATCAGGGCTAGAAAAATTGCATGAAAAACTGGGCACAATAAAACAGAGCTTTTCTTCTAATAGCAGAAATGTCCGTGCTCATTTTTTTTATGTCACCTTTTCTACATTTTTCAAATTTCCACTGTGAGATTTTTTGTGTTTTGTTTCTATAATAAAAACTACTGCCGAATGCCCACTGAATCTCTGCTGAAAAAGAGAAGATACAAGAGAAAAGATTGATTAATCTGACCATATGATAATATAAAATCAAAGTAAATTTTAAAATATCATAAAATAAAAAGACAAATGACAAAGAAAAAAATCTTTCACATGTTTCACACAGGTGACAGAAAAAGTACTTATGAAAAAGATGAAAACAATAGAAGCATAGGCAAACTGTATAAATAGCCTTATTTAAAAAAAGCAAATTGCCAAAGACATAAGAATCTTACTCAAAATTACAGAAATGCACATCAAAACAAAGCTGAGATACCATTTTCATGTATATTTGTGAAACGAAAATTTTATACAACTTAGTATTTAGTGAGGGTACAGAAAAGGCAGACGCTGTGTTCCCTGAGTTTTCTCTTGCTCCAATCCCCCATCCCCATCAGGCCAGAAAGGAGCTGGCTCAGTGCCTCCCCTTAGAGACCCATAGCAGCACCTCCCCTCTTCCCTCTCATTCCCAGCCACAGCATCTTTATCTAGTCAGGGAAGCAGGAAAAATGCTGTTTCTATGGCTGAGAACAGAGTAGAGGCAAAAATATGAATCCTTTAACATATAATAATTAAATTAATGAATATATCAAATCTATTTATCATTCATACTTCAAAAATATCCTACCACAGCCATAAAGAAGAATTAGATCATGTCCTTTGCAGCAGCATGGATGCAGCTGGAGGCCATAATCCTACTGAATGAACACAGAAACACAAAACCAAGTACCGCACGTTCTCACTTATAAGTGGGAGCTAAATGCTGGGTACTCATGGACATAAAGATGGTAATGATAGACACGGTGGACTAACAGAGGGGGAAAGGGAATGTATGTACATACAGGGAAAATATATTATAATGTTGGTGAGTATCTAATTTAGTAACATTTTTGGAGAATTTTGGTAAATCAGCCAAAATTTAAAAAGTATAATTCTAGGAGCCCCTTGCAAAAGTGAACCAACTGAACAAGGATGTGAGCCAGGTTAATCACGGCAGTAGTGTCTATAACAACAACAGCAAAAAGTGGTGACCACTTAAATGACCATCAAAAGGAGATGGGTTACTAAGTTATAAATTACAGTAAATTAATATAATCGAATATCATGTAAGTGTTTAAAACAAACATGAAGTGACGTGTTATATTCTAACATGGAAAATTCTCCAAGACACATTATTAACTGAAAAAACTATGTGTAGGGCAATGTGACAAGTTTACCGGCCTTTTCCATGTAAATCAACAACTATATTATGCAGACATTGGTACTCATTCATTCACAGAAAATATTTCCTGGGAGTAAGCAGAAAACTGTTCATTTCTCTGTAACCAAGTCCATGTTTAATTTTTATTATTTTTAATGTCAGCCACAAGTATCTGCCTACAGAAGTACAGAAAATTCTTTTTTCATGTAGAATTTATTTTAAAATCAGTATTAACAAAAAATAAATAAGATATGTAAAATACACACTGGATTCCGAAGACTTAATACAAAATAGGAATGTAAATGATCTTAATAATTGTTTATATTGATTGCATGTTGAAATTACAGTGTTTGGAGATAGAAGGTAAATGAAATTAATTTCTTCTGCTTCTTTTTACTTTTTTTTTTTCCCTGAGATGGAGTCTTGCTCTGTCACCCAGGCTGGAGTACAATGGCCTGATTTCAGCCCACTGCAACCTCCGCCTCCTGGGTTTGAGCAATTCTCCCACCTCAGGCTCCCGAATAGCTGGAATTACTAATTTTTTATATTTTTAGTAGAGACAGGGTTTCACTATGTTGACCAGGCTGGTCTTGATCCACCCACCTCAGCCTCCCAAAGTGCTGGGATTACAGGCGTGAGCCACCGTGCCTGGCCTCTTTTTACTTTTTAAAGGTAAGATATGACTGTTAAAATTTGCTGTTAAAAAATCACAATTGTAAAAATTTTAAAATTACAGATGTGGTTAGCATCATATTCATCACATTACTGTTAGCACTATCGTGGATTCGCTCCACATGCTCAATGCAAAATGCCATTTGCAGTTTCAGGTCCACTCATGGACCCCAAGTGAAGCACCCTTCTCCAGGTACAGAGGAAGCAAAACCAACAAACAGCCATGTATTTGGATTGGGCTATATTGGGTTACCATAAAAATGTATTTCCTGAGCTCCACTTTAGGGTGATGTTAATCTTGGTTCAGGATCACTGTTATCAACATCCCTATGAATGGCTGGAAGCAGTGGCTCACACCTGTAATCCCAACTCTGAGAGGCCAAGGCAGGAGCCCATAAGCTTGAAACCAGCCTGAGCAACATAGGGAGACCCCATCGCTAAAAAAAAATAATTAAAATAACACAGAAGAAAACAGGTATAGTGGTGTGCACCTGTGGTTCCAGCTACTCAGAGGACTGAGATAAGAGGATTGCTGGGGCCTGGGAGGTTGAGGCCGCACTGAGCAGTGATCAGACCACTGCACTACAGCCTTAGTGACAGAGGGAGACCCTGTCTCAGAAAACAAAAAGCATCCCTATGAATCTTCTGTTTTAGCTGAGAATGGATTTTTTTATTACTTTTATCACAGAATCTTCATAGAGAACCTTTATAAAGAAAGTAGCATAAACAGAATTGTGCTTTTACTGACAATTAATTTGTCATTGGAATATCCAGCATTTACTGAGCCCTTTCTACACATTGTGCATAGCTTTAAGTTCTTTACATCGATCACCTTCCTTAATCCTCACAACTTAGTGAGGTAGGTACCATGATTATTCCCATTTTACACGTGATGAAATGGAGAGTAATTGCTCACAGACCCTGAAGCCTAGGTTCTAAATCTCTACACTGCCTTGTAGATCCTGTGAGTTATAGACCCCACAGGTTTCCTTTTGGAAATGGCTGCTGGGAAGCCTGACACAGTGAAAAGTATCTAACCGTGGCATAGTCTTACAATATTCTCATTCCTGGCTGTGCCATATATCCCTGCATTTGTGTTCCTTATTCTTCTTTTCACTCTCCTAATTCAATCTGCTTTCCATATCTATTTATCCAGGTGAGCTGCCACACAGCCTTTGCAGAAGATGGCATTGTGTGCACCTCCTCAGATCCTCATGGCCTCGCCAGCCTCTCGGATGCTGGCAGCTTACTCTGCCTATGTCACTACTGTGATGATGGCTCTGTGCAGGTCCATGCAGACTGCAGCCTAACACCCACACCTCATGTCTCTACCTCCTCTCACCGTTTTTGCATTCAGATGAAGTGTCAAAAGGACCCCATGATGCAACCAGGAAATGTGGGACAGTTATTCTTTAACCAATGGGCAAGGGGGATGGCAGGAAGACACCAGGTAAGTATTCTATGTTCAGTAGAACATTCCAAGGCACAGGTTTTCTGAACAGACTCCCTGGAGATAAGCCATGTGGTCAAGCTATTCACTGTGTCTCTTCAAATCTTGTGAAGAAGTAGCCCGCTCGGTATTTGCTTCTTATCCTTCCCTGTTTTAATTCCCCTTTCCTCACTTTCACTGCCCTGGGATTACACCTCCCAATAAACATTTCCTCTCAACCTTGCTGTAGACTCTTGGGCTTTAGAAAGCTAGATAAAGGCTGTATGGTATAAATTAATTAATCTTAGAAATGAACTGGCCAGGTTTAACTATTGTACTATTGTAGTGGGGTGGCTGTGGCAGTGCTATGACAGCGATACCAGAATTTTTTATTGTGGTTACCAACCTGGTATGATTTTAAAACTTGTGTCATTGTTATCATTACCACAATCACCTTTCCCCCTGGAAAATATAATGGGTTACTAAGAGAATGTAAAACCACAGAGGGATGCCCTCCTCTGAGAAAATGCTCAGTAAATATTTGGTAGATGAATAGATAGTTATATAAAAGATATCTAGATAAGGGATACTGAACAGATTGATAAATTTTGTGGGTTTTTAATGATGAAGAGTAAACTTCCTCTGTCTCTTCCATCTGGATCTCTGCTTGTTCAGACCACAGTCTTTTTTTTTTTTTTTTTTTTTTTGAGACAGAGTCTTGCTCTGTCACCCAGGCTGGAGTGTAGTGGCATGATCTCAGCTCACTGCAAGCTCCGCCTCCCAGGTTCAAGCCATTCTCCCACCTCAGCCTCCCAAGTAGCTGGGACTACAGGTGGCCACCACCACACCTGGCTTATTTTTTGTATCTTTTAGTAGAGACGGGGTTTCACTGTGTTAGCCAGGATGGTCTCGATCTCCTGACCTGGTGATCCACCTGCCTCAGCCTCCCAAAGTGCTGGGATTACAGACCACAATCTTAGTAGCCAGCAAAGACGAAGCTCAGTGCAGGATATAGATCACCATGAAGCTAATGTTCCACAATCTCATCTTCTCCAGTCTCCAATCTCTTGGCTCTGCACCATTACTCCTAATCCCTGCCTCAGGCTTTCATTGCCTTGTCACCCAATCATAACTACTTATCTAGCTTTAACTCTTGGCCCTTTATCTATATTATATTATATACCTGGCTCTCTGGCTTGGACCATTTACTATTGTGGATACAGATTGTTTTTTTACCTTCTATTAACCCCAGACCACTAGGATCCAAGCCTCCCCAACAGAGGGAAATCTGTTAGTATGTGAGTTCTACAGTTCTGCCCTTGAAACTCATGTGCAGTATTTGCCCAGGCACATCGCCCAGCACCACAGTCCCTGGAGGAATGGGGCATTGCTGTGAATGGTGGATCAATTTCTTTTTTTGCCCAACATCTGCCACTGCCCGATCAGAAGCAGCTTATTTACTCTACTTTTGAAGTAGTACAAAGAGAAAGCATGTTGCTGATAGGTTGTTCTCAGAAGAATCTGGGAGTAGAGCAAGAAAAGTCTATTTTTTGTGCACATATTTCTTTTGATTGTAGTATGAAAATATCTTTCTACATAGATTTTTCTTACTTATTTCCCCTATTGCATCAGTTAGAGATTAAGTTCAGCTGCAAATAGCAAAACCCCAAAGAACAGTGACTTATATAACTCACCTTAGAGGGAGTTCACTTCCCTACATTTCCTGGTTGCATCATGGGGTTCCTTTGGCACTTCATCTGAATTCAGAAATGGTGGAGGGAGGTGGAGACCTGAGGTGTGGGCCTCAGGCTGCAGTCTGCATGGAGCTACACAGAGCTGTCATCACAGCAGTGACAGAGGCAGGGCAATTTTATTTTTTTCAATGAGTAGTGAGAAATCTGGAGGGAGACAGTTGGCAGCAGTGAATTCGTTGTTCAAGGATGTCAAGGCCAAAGTGTTTGTGATTCTCATGGTCTGTCCTTCATGGTCACTGCATATTCTATCTTTACTATAGTGTCTACATTACAGGCAGAAAAAAAAAATAGAAAAGGCAAAGTACAAAAGGGCACATGTCAACTTGGTCCCTGGAGCTCCCCACAGTGTCTTCTGACTGCATCCTGTTGGGTAGTATAAGTCACATGGCTGTCCCTCTCTGCAAAGGAAGGGTATGTAGTTGTGCATCTATGTGCGTGCCTACCCCCCTCCCACCCCATCAGAAAATTAGAGTGGTACTAAAAAAAAAAAAAAAAAAAAAAAAAGGAAGTAGACACTGATATTGACTGGACAGTCTAGCAGCAGTCTCAGTTTCTGAAACCAGGCAAGCAAACAAAGGATGCTGAGAGCGCCTTTGTTTAGAAAGTATGGCTATGAGGAAATGTGTTTCTTGCATAAATAATTCTTTTTATTGTCAGGAACAGATGTCTTCCTATATAGCTTTCTTTACTGATTTCTGCTAACATCATGATATAAATTTAGTTGATCCCAGTCGGGCGCAGTAGCTCACGTCTGTAATCTCAGCACTTTGGAAGGCCGAGGTGGGTAGATTATTAGGTCAGGAGTTTGAGACCAGCCTGACCAACATGGTGAAACCCCATCTCTACTAAAAATACAAAAATTAGCCAGGCGTGGTGGCAGGCACCTGTAATCCCAGCTACTCAGGAGGGTGAGGCAGGAGAATCGTTTGAACCTCAGAGGCACAGGTTGCAGTGAGCTGAGATCATGCCACTTCACTCCAGCCTGGGTGACAGAGCGAGACTTGGCCTCAAAAAAAAAAAAAAATTAGTTGATCCCATGTAGCATAACCCACTGTGTGGTAACACCCATCTGGGTCCACCTGCATTGCCACCAGAGGACTTGGTTAAGGGGTTCTGATACATATAGGCTGACACTCATGATGCTTGCTGTGCTATAACTAACAAAATTTTTTTCTCCCCCGACCCAGGAATCTTGTCTTTGGCCAGCATCTGTGAAGCTGTGGCAGGCTAACTTGTCAGCTTGCAAGTTGGGTAAAAATCTCAGGCCCTTCACAATTCTCAACGTAGTTTTCCTAGATAGAATACTTAAAGAGGCTTTTGTTAGAAGATGAGATTTCATGTGAGACTTAAAGAGTAAAAAGGAGCTGGCCATGTGAAGAGACTGGAAGAATAAAAGATGAAGTGAGATCTACAGAGGCCCTGAGACCTTTGAAGAACTGAAAGACCAGTGTAGCAGGAGTGAGGTGAAAAAACAGGAACAAGAGGGATCTGGAAGGATGAACTGGCATACAGTTATGCAAGGCTTTAGTGAATGCAAAGAGTTTGGGATTTTTTTTTTTTTTTTTTTTTTTTTTTTTTTTTTTTTTTTTTGAGCTGGAGTCTCACTCTGTTGCCCAGGCTGGAGTGCAGTGGCACAATCTTGGCTCACTGCAAGCTCCGCCTCCTGGGTTCACATCATTCTCCTGCCTCAGCCTCCCAAGTATCTGGGACTACAGGTGCCCGCCACCATGCCCAGCTAATTTTTTGTATTTTTAGTAGAGACAGGGTTTCACCGTGTTAGCCAGGATGGTCTTGATCTCCTGACCTCATGATCCGCCCGCCTCGGCCTCCCAAAGTGCTGGGATTACAGGCGTGAGCCACTGCACCCGGCCAAGTTTGGGATTTTATTCTCAAAGCAATGGTAAGCCACTGAAACTAATGACATGATCCCATTTCTGTTTTATAAAGATCACATTGACCATTAAGTTAGGTATGTCTTAAATGTGAAAAGAGAAGAATAGGAAAACTAATTAGGAGATTCCAATAGTAATCTACTTAAGGAAGCTGGCTGGGCACAGTGGCTCATACCTGTAATCCCAGCACTTGGAGAGGCCAAGGTGGGTGGATCACTTGAGGTCAGGAGTTCAAGACCAGTCTGACCAACATGGTGAAACCCCATCTCTACCAAAAAATTAGCTGGGCATGGTGATGCATGCCTGTAGTCCCAGCTACTTAGGAGGCTGAGACACAAGAATCACTTTAACCAGGAAGGTGGAGGTTGCAGCTAGCCAAAATTGTGCCACTGCACTCCAGCCTGGGCCACAGAGCAAGACTCCATCTCAAAAAAAGAAAGTAACCATTTTCCTCATATATAAAGATCTCCTACAAATCAGTAAGAAAAAGACCAAACACCTAATGGTAAAATGGGCAAAGTATATAGGGGATTGATTACAGAAAAGGCCCTTAAAATTGAAAAATATGCTTAATCTCACTTACAATAAAAGAAATAAAAATAAAAACATACTGGGGATAATTTTTTGCCCATGATTGATAAGTTTTATATCTATTTCAGCAGCAACACTATGGGAAATAGGCACTACCCTCAGGTATTCCCAGGAGTGGTATAAGTCAACGTAATTCTGTGGAGGGTAATTGGCACTACAATCAAAATGATCATGTTCATACAGTGTGACTCAGCAATGCTACTTCCAGTTGTTCTTAATGTTGACTGAAAAACACAACATCTATAAATTTGGAAAGGAGAGCTTTATTTCTTATAAAAGATGCAGACTGCAGGCTGAGAAGTGTAGCTTCCAGTAGGAACCGAAAGCAGGCACTTCAAAGGAGGAAAGGTGAGACAGGAGTTTATGCTGAATAGGTTGGCTAACTATACATATTCAACAAGTTATAGGAGCAACTATGAATATTCATGAAGGTGGTGTTGCACACTTGCATAGTAAACAAATATGCATGTTATATATGTTCCATATTCACTTTGGAGTGGAGACTTTTTTTTCCAATTGCTCTGTCACCTAGGCTGGAGTACAGTGGTGTGAGCACAGCTCATTGCAGCCTCTACCTCCCATGCTCAAGTGATCCTCCCACGCTCAAGTGATCCTCCCACCTTAGCCTCCTGAGTAGCTGGGACCACAGGTGTGCACCAGCACACCTGGCTACTTCTTTTTTTAAAAAATTTTTGAAAAGGCAGTCTTGCCATGTTGCCCAAGCTGGTCTTGAACTCCTCCTGAGGCTCAAGTGACCCTCCCGCCTCAGCCTCCCAAATTGCTGGGATTATAGGTGTGAGCCACCACATTAGCTAAACTCACCATTTAAATGTAATAAAATTAGGCCATACATCAAAAGCTAAAACAGAGGACACAGAGGTGCTCCACGTGCAGCTTCCATGGACCAGAGAGAACCAGTCTGTGTTCAGTGATCTTTTATCCGGATGGAATGCTAGTCAGTTGTTATGCCAAAACTGCAAAAAAGGAATGGGAGTCCAGCTCCAGTGTCAGTTGGGTGGTTGAAATCAGCAGTGGCTGCTTTATAAGCTCTCCAGCCCACTTCAGGTTGCCCTAATGACACTCCTTCAGGTAACTGCCATTGGTGTGGGAAGCCAGGCCACTGGAAGACAAACTGTCCCAATGAGATAGATGGGGAAAAGCCCCACACAGCTTGCCTCCTCTGCCACAAGCTCCACAGCTGGTAATGGGACTTATCTGAGGGCCAAAAGGGCCCCAGGACAGAATCCCACCCCATCCATCCTGATGGCCTTGAGCTGAAGGGCCTCTCTGTTCTGGCTGGCTTCCAAATCAGTCATCATCATCAACAAGACAAAGCCAAGGGCAACTCTGGAGGCTGAAAGTAAAATAAGTTTCCCTTTTGGGTTCAAGAGCTGCCCACTCTGTGCTAATCTCCTTCTCTCAGCAACTCTCCTCCAAATCCTGCTTTCATAATGAGGCAAATGACACCCCCTCCCTCTAAAAGAAAGGATTCACACTGCTTCAGGGCAAAAATACACTTTACAAGATGGGTGTCTGCTTAATATTTACCCAACCTCTGAATTCATCTTTCTCTCTAGTAGCTTTCTTTCTCATGGGAAGACAACCTAAATCTTTAACCAGTAACTTAGACCTTGAAAGTCCTACCTAAGGGGCTTAGCAATAGCCCACACTTATTCAAACAAGCTCTAAATATATATATATATATAATCAAGTAATCTCTTGAGTGGGGAATAACATCTACAGTATGTAGAAAACTTCCTTATCTGTTCCTCCTTCACAGGTCTCATGCAGCGACATGCAGTACAAACCATAACTTCCAAACAAAAGAAAATGACTTTTATCTAATTCAAAGGTTATAAAGCTAAAGAGGTATTTTTAGTAAGGAGCATTATAGAGAAAAGAGATTTTGTATTAAAAGAATCATGTATGGGAAATTCTTGTCCTAAAGTAAAATAACTGGTTGTTTAAAAAGAGGGATGTATAGGACAAGTCAGAAATTCCAAGCATATTGCAGATGGTCTGTGTAAGTCATGAGAAAATTAATAAAAGGGAATTTATGAGAGAAATGTTCTCAAATTGTTCTTGAGTTTTTGTCTGCAATTTAAACAACCCTGCTTATTCCTGTGAACCAACCAGTGATCTGTGGCTGCAGCTCAGAAGATAAAAGAGGGATAGGTAATGTAAAAATCTGGATCAATATTCTAATTCTGGGCACATATTGGAGTCAGCTAGCAACCACGTGCACCCAAGTCTTAGCAAGCATAACTATAGCCACCACCTACCTGGGCATGTCAGCAGCCTTTGGGTATTTTGGAGCTGTCTTCACCCCTTATTTTATTTTTACATTCTTCTAAATATAATAACCTTATTTGTCCTCTCTTGTCTTAATGCCATCAAGCTCCAGATGATCCTCAGTAAGGGATATTGTCCTCTCGATGTTCAAGAGTCACCCTTCTACAAGGGACCTCTAGATTGCCCATCAGTGGGACACGACAGAGGTAAAATCCCCCTGTCTCCCTTAGACCTGGCTGGATACTGCTTCCCTGCCCTGACAGCTAGTAAGAGGCCAAAACCCACAGACCCACAACCACCACCCCTCTATCAGCAAGAGCCTCCCTGCCCTGACAGCTAGTAAGAGGCCAAAACCCACAGACCCACAACCACCACCCCTCTATCAGCAAGAAGCAGTTACAGAAGACTGACCTTCATACATTTTCCCCAAAGAACTGGGGTATTGAACTCTTGAGGGGGGAAATGTTACAGTCAGGCACGAGCAGGGCAGGAGAGGGCTCCCCCCAACACAGACACACCAGGAGTGTTGGGCGACCATCAGGTGATGGTCAGGTGATTGTTAACGATCTCTCTAAAGTGGTAATTGGTCACAGGCATCAGGAAAGGCCGTCTCCTAATAGATAGAAAACACCTGAAACTGATCAGCAGCTTCCTTATAAGATCTCAGGAGTTGGGAGAAGACCCCAGAAGTATACCAACGTATAAAACTCCAAATCAAAAGGTCAAACCACACACTTATCTTACAAGTCACCCGCTTGGCCCTCTTCCAAGTGTACTTTCCTTCCATTCATTCCTGCCCTGAAACTTTTTAATAAACTTTCACTCCTGCTCTGAAACTTCACTCAGTCTTTCCTTCTGCCTTGTGCCCCTCACTTGAATTCTTTCTTGTGAGGAGGCAAGAACTGAAGTTGCTGCAGACCCATATGGATTCACTGCTGGTAATAGTACTGATAGCCTGGGGACCCAGGAATTGCTACTGGTGTCTGAGTGGGACAGTCCTGTGAGACTGAACCCTTAACCTGTGGAGTCTGCACTAACTATAGATGTTAGTGTCAAAACTGAATTGGAATTATTGAACATCCAGTTAGTGTAGAAATTGGGGAATGAGGATGAAAAAATAGCAGGTATTTGGTGCCAGGAGAAAAATCACACAATAGGGAAGAGCATTGGTTGCCACTGAAGAAAAGAACTGACTGGCTTGAAAACAGCTGGCTTTTGCTATATGCTATTTTGCAGCTTTAAAAATTTTAACCATGAATGTGTATCAATTCAAAAATATAAATAAATAAAATATTAAATGGGTGAGATACATGCTAGTGGTCTCTTCAGGATTTGAAAGGAGAGCTGGAAAGAAGTCTATGGATTCTAGACATATTTAAGGTAGACTCAATGGAATTTCCTGATAGAATGGATAGGGTGGATAAGGAAAGAGGAGCAGTCAAGGATGACTCCCAAGTTTCCAGTCTGTGCAAATAGACAAACGGAGATGACATCAACTGAGATGGGGAAGACTAGGGAGGACAGAGGGTTATGTCTTAGATTCAATTCCCTACAAGTGAAGCCTTGGGGTACATGTAGTTTTTTGAGGGAGTGCTCTATGGGAAAAGCATGAAGTGGGTGAGGGAAACAACATAGGGAAGGAGAAAGAACAAAACAGAGAGGGCATATGCGCCACATAAGCCTCCCATAGAGTTGTCTGTGCCCTATTAAGACAAGAATACCAGTATCAAGCCATCACTGGCTGTAAAGATAACTTCCAGGACAAGATGGGTCACTTCAGCTGAAGGTGATTCTCCAGAGCAGCAGAGAGCTGTGCACCATTAGCAGCCAACACTCACAGCTGCTGGGGAAGGGGTGCTCCAGCCCAGTAACAGGGATTGAGCAGGCGGAAGTAAAAACAAGTGTTTTACCTTGTGCTTGGAAAGCCTGAGATATCTTTGAGATACCAAGAGTGAAAAGGGATGTCAGAAAGTCTGGAGCTCAGAGAGTAGGTTTGTAAAGAGATACCCACATAATTTTTAAAACACCATCTATCTGTTGAACATTATCATATTTGTATGGGTATCTCTGTACTGATACAGAAAGAGCTCTAACATATACAGGAGAGTGAAAAAAAGCAAGATGCAGAATGGTGTTTATGATACTGTTCTTTGTGCAAGAAAGGGGAACAATAGGAAGTATCACATGAGCTCGCACATATAAACATACATAGCCATACATGTTCATTTACAAAAGGAAGCACTGGAAGGGTAAGCTGATAAAAGCGCTTACCTGAGGGGTAAACACGTAGGGGTGGATGAGAATAAGAGTAAACCTGAGACTTCTCCAAGTATTTTTACATGTATTCAACTTTTTAAATGATTGCCTAAATAAATATAATTTTTAAGGGAAAGAAAGCCATGAGGATAGTTGAGATCTATGAGAAAAGAAAGAAATACAAGGTTCGGATCCAAGTCCCAAAGATCAACACTTAGAATTTTGCTAACAGAAGAAGGACCAACAAAAAGATCAAGAAGAAACCAGTCAGGTACCAGGAGAAAGGAGAAAAGCCGCATCCTGGTGTTACAGCTCCAGCCACGGCTGCAGTGGCCACTGCTAAACTATTGGTAACTTGATATTGGCCACAATGGAAGGATTTACACTATGGAAAGTGGAAAATGCCACCATTCAGGGCTCTTCCCCCATCCCAAGCCAGTTTACCTGCACATCACTGCAGAGAAGTGAGGAGAGAGAAAGTTCTGAGAAGGCAGAAGAGTGTCTGACAATGTGCAATGCGACTTGAGAGGACAATGGGACAAAGACAGAAAGATGTCTGTCATTTGTGGAGTTATCAATGGGGAGGCCATTGGTGATTTAGCAGCAGTTTCAGTGGAGAGGTGGGAATGGAAGCCTGCATGGAGAGAAGAGCAACAAGAGGTGAAGAAGTAAAGATGCTAAGTGTAGACTACTCTTCCAAGCTTTGCGGTGAAAGGGAGGAACAAAAGCAGAATGTTGCTGACTTGGGATCAAGGGAGGGATATGTATGTGTTTCAAGAAGAATACTATTAGAAGCAATATGTATACTAATAGAGGGAGGACATTGAAAAGAGACCTCCACGGCCCATATGAAAGGACTCACATTTGATGGGAAGGACAACTTGTCCGTTAGAAAAATAAGTTTATGAATCTCCAAGCAGTGTTTGTGATGGGAGGTGCTCAGATATGCAAGGCCCCGCCATGTCTCTACCTGTGAAATTTCATTACGAACACCTTGACATTGTTCTTAAGACAGGGTGCACACATATGCCTTTCTCTAAGACATGTAACCAGTAAGCAAATACATTTCTAAGAGCCCTCTACATCTCAAAGAAAGCTGGGATACATACCTAAAAACCCAGCACTCCAGCTGCAGGGAGAAGGGAACCTGCTGAAATGTGTAAATATTCCAGGCAAATGAGTTCCAAAAAGAAGGTAGAGGTAATTATATCTCAGGTTTTCACTGTCTGCCACTTGTAGTATACTTGACTTCAAAAAGTGCTAATGTTTAATTAATACATTCTTGCTTTTAGTAGCTCAGCTAAAAGTGTTGCTTCTAGTGAACAGGTGGTACATTAAATTGAAACATAAAAGAGACTTAAAGTGCTTGGAATGAAGAAAAAGACCTTAAGAAGATGGAAATGATGAGTACCTTAATTGTTTTGAAAAGGAAAGGACTGATCTTTCACTCAAGAGGGAGGAGTTCCAGCCTTTGTACCATCGTCTTTTAACCTGACTTCCACCATCTTTTAACCCGATTTTGCAGCTATGAAGAGCAATGCCTTTGATAAATCACACTTCAGTGGGGTCCTTGCTATGCTAACTGGGTAATCATAGAGTTGTGTAGTGAAAAGCCTTGGAATAAAATGCCTGGCACTCTGCCTAGGCATTTGTGTGATGAATAATAAGCAGCAATTATTATTATTATATTATTCATCTCTGAGAATTCTGCTATTACTGTGTTATTACCTAAATGTATGTGCATGACACTAGACTCACATTCTTTCCCAACCTGCTATCACAGGTGAATTACCCAGTGGCTAATGACTGTGACTTTTCCATGAAGTTCCATGTTTGCAACTCTGCTGGATTTTAAGACATTTCTATTCCAATAAAGACCTCTGTCTGTGAACACTGTGTCCTCATTGATGTCTGTAATAACTGCTGACCAACTGACAGCTTAGTATGTTTCAGGTGGAGCTTGGAGGCATATTAAGAGTTTCAAACTAGTGTTTGGGACTTAGCCACTTTGTTCTCAAAGGTACGTCATTATATTGTTAGGGAAGATTTCTCCCATTCTATTTGGAGATATACCTTAGGACGAGTTCCTTGGAAGCAAAACCAGAGATGAAGATTCTTGTGCAAGCAATTTATTGAGAGAATGAGACAGAAAAATCCTGTAAGGGAGTGAAAAGCAGAATAGGGGAATGGAAGTTAAGCAAAGATGTGGTTTCAGGAGAAGTTTAGCCTTAGCCTGATGTCATGGGGAACTCTGCAGCATGAATTGTACTAGTTTGTTCTACTGTGAGCCAAGGGAGCTGGGCTTTTATAGCACCCCCTATCAGTTAGTCATTGGCCACAGGCCACCCTTCAGGGCAGAGGGGATCATAACCTCCCTGGCTTCTGTGGACAAAATAGTTCCCACTGTCTTAGGGAAACTACGGGCAGTTTCCCTAAGATAGGTGCAGCTGCCCACCATTACCAGCAGCCAACACCCATAGTGAATGGGGGTTGCAAGCTCCAGCTCAGAAACAGGGGAACAGGGTGGAGCGTTGTATTAGTCAGCGTTCTTCAGAAAAACAGAACCAGTAGGATATATAGAGAGATATATGAAGAGATTTATTATCGGAATTGGCTCATGTGGTTATGGAAGCCAAGAAGTGCCATGGCCTGCCATCTGCAAGCAGGAGAACCAGGAAAACCAGTGGTGAAATTCAGTCTGCATGTGAGAGTTTAAGTGGTTGATGGTGTTAGTCCTGGTCCCCATCTGAAAGCTTAAGAACCAGGAGTGCTGATGTTCAAGAATAGGAGATGGATGTCTCAGCTCAAGCAGAGGGAGTGAATTTGCCCTTCCTCCACCTTTTTGTTCTATTCTAAACCACAATGAATCGGATGCCCACCCACATTCAGGAGGGTCATCTGCTTTAATCAGTGATTAATCTGGATACATCCCCCTCATGTTGAAATGTAATCCCCAGTGTTGTAGGTGAGGCCTGGTGGAAGGTGTTTGGATCATGGGGGCTGGCATGGTTAGGCTTTGTGTCCCCACCCAAATTTCATCTTGAATTGTAATCCTCATAATCCCCATAATCCCCATGTGTCAAAAGAGAGACCAGGCGGAGGTAATAGGTCATAGCTGTTTGCCCTGATGAAGTAACCCAAACCTTCATTCCTGAAGCATTTGGGCCATTAGTAGTCCTGCCTGGATTGGATTTGTTATAGTTCCCCATGGACCTTAATCACTGGGCATGGTAATACTGATATACACCCTAAGGAATCTCCTGTATTCCAGACACACTCTATCTTACCTCCATTGTGGAGTAGTAGTGTAATTTCCCCTTGGTAGTCAGGATTAGTCACCCCAGCTAACACTACAACTCACAACTCCCTTCTTTGCCTGTTGATTCAGAGGTATGGAGAGTCAAAGTCATCAAGTGGCAGTCTTAAGTTACACTTTAGTTGAATCGTTGCTAATGTCTCCTAGCGGAAGCAAATCTCCCTCGGAAACTAAGACTTCTATGCCAGCAGAGCATGAAGTATTGGTAGCAGAAAGTAAAACTTTTGTTAGTGAGTCACTAAAGAGTGTTGGGGGTAATAAATTTCCACCCCTTGATTCCTGGACCCATGAATCCTGGCTATCTAAGAAACAGCACCACATATTGAATGCTGATGCAGAGCATATCCAGCCTTCTGGAGAACCTTGCAAAGCCCTGCAAGGTATTGCCACCTGCCTGGCACTACGAGTCTTCAGAAAGGCCATTCCACTGTTCTATCAAGCCAACTGCTTCAGGATGGTGGGAAACAAGGTAAAACTAGTGAATTCCCTGAGCATGAACCCATTACTGCACTTCTTTGGTTGTGAAGTGAGTTCCTTGGTCAGAAGTGATGCTGCATGGAGTATCATGATGGTGGATAAGGCATTCTGTAAATCCATGAATCGTAGTCTTGACAAAAGCATTGTGTTTTTCAGAGGAAACAAATCCAGAGTATCTACTCCAGCAAGGATAAAACACTGCTCCTTCCAAGGGGCCCAATGTAATCAATCTGCCACCAGGTAGCTGGTTGATCATGGGGAATGATACCATATCAGGGCCTCAGTGTTGCTCTCTGCTGCTAGCTAATTGGTCTCTCAGCAGTGGGTGTAGCCAGGTCAGTCTTGGTGAGTACAAGTCCAGGTTACTGAGCCCATGTGTAACCTTCATCCCTGTCACATAACTACTTTGCTCATGAGCCCATCAGGCACTGACAGGGAGAGCTGGGGTAAGAGGCTGACTGGTATTCACAGAATGGGTCAACCTATCCACTTAATTACTAAAATCACCCTTTGCTGAGGTCACCATTTGGTGAGCACTCACATGGAACACAAACATTTTTGTGGGTTTTTCGTTTTTGTTTTTGTTTTTGTTTATTTGTTTTTTGTTTGTTTGTTTGTTTTGGGGGGGTTTCTTTTGTTTTTTGTTTGTTTTTGTTTTTGTTTTGCCCACTCAGAGAGGTCTATCCACATACTTCTTGCATCAATTTCTTTGTCACCAGTTTTCCTCCCAATTCTACTATGCCACATAGCTTTGGTCACAATAGCCACTCTCTTAATATAATCGTGGGCATCATACACAATTTCTGAACCTTCTAACATAGTCTTGGAAAGCATCAAAATGAGATAAACAACAGCAAAAAAGCAAACCATCATAAGGTCCCTGCATTTGTTTGTTTTCCCAAGGAAAGAAAGATAATTTTGAACCATAATATGGAATTATATTTATGTGAAATGGAAAATGACTATTCTTTGCAGAAACTGAAATCACTTTTTTGGCACCTGAATACACACATATACAACATGCATCAATTTCATTGCCTACAGTCAAGCAAAAGTTCTGTTTTTAAAATAACAGCATTACATTCTCTTCCATTATACTAATTTATGTAGGTTAATATCACCTTAAATACTATATTAAGTAAAATTTCTATCTGATCGTTTCACTTCATTTATTTAAACATGTAACACTGTCTTTTTAACTCCATATGTTGGAACATTTTATACTGAACACATTGGTTTTTCAGTATAAAGTGCAAGTTTAGCACACTGCAACAAACCAACAGAGCCCCAAGAAGAATACCTTGGGCTGGATTTGGTCCATGATGTGAGCATTCTTGGTGGCTCCTCCTCTACAGCAGGGTGTTTAGGAAGTCCTAGCAAATCTGGCTCTGTACCAAGCAATTGAGGGGCACATTTTTTTGCCTGTGAATCAAATGAAATACCCCTTGGCAGACCCACCCATGGAAGGCCCCAGGAACAGCTGGGTGGAATTAAATGGCATTTATCCCTGTATTGGTTATGGCCAGGAGCCAGGAGTTCTACGCCCAAGACGCAGCCTGCAGTGCACATGAGCAGCGGTATTGATTGTGGCTGCAGCTCCACTTTCATTGTGGACAGGATGTGAAGGATTAATTTTTCTACTTAAAATATTCCTGAAGGATATGGATGGACTGTTCATTTTTTGCTCTTGGCCCAATTTTTCTGATACCCAGGTAATTCTCACATGTCTACACAATGAAGGGGAGAATTGCACAATTTTGTCATAGAGTCAGATGACTCATGCAACTAATCCAGTCAAAAATGTCCACAACGATCTGGTCTCAGATTCACTAAGCAACTGTCTAGTAATTTCATGTGACATTTTGAGCACTGGACTTAAGAGTCATGAACACTCAATATTATAAAACATCATTTACCTCAAATTAATCTGTTAGTTCATCTGGGAGATTAAATGTGCTGAAAAAGCTGTGAATCTTTTGGGGAAGGGGTGAAAGACTTCTGAGATGGGGACCAACCTTATCAGATGAAAAACTTGCTGTCAAGCTATAGTAACTTCACTGGTGTGGCAGTAGGTGAGAAGAGCTATTCAGGTGAATGGGACCAAATGCCTATGGAAATTTAGTATGTAATACATTTTGCAATTCAAATCTGTGAAGAAGGTATAGATTATTCAGGAAGTTGTGTTGAGAAATGGAAAAAAATTAAATTACAATGTTACCATTCAGGATATACTACCCCTCTCCTCAATTTGGATGAATTAAAGATTTAAACACTTTAAAATCTATAATAGACAAGGGGAAAATATCGAATTTGTGTGTGTCTGTCATATGGAAATAGAAAAGCCTTTCTAAATACAACCCTAGGCCGGGCACAGTGGCTCACACCTGTAATTCCAGTGCTTTGGGAGGCCAAGGAGGGAGAAGCACTTGAAGCCAGGAGTTCAAGACCAGCCTAGGCAATATAGTGAGACCCATGTATACAAAACATTACAAAACAAATTAGCCAGGCATAGCAGTGCATGCCTGTAGTCCCAGCTACTTGGGAGGATGAGGCAGGAGCACTGCTTGAGCCCAAGAATTCAAGGCTGCAGTGAGCCTAGGATCATGCCAACGCACTCCAGCTTTGGCAGCAGAGGAAGATTCTGTCTCTAAAAAAATTTATTAAATAAAATAAATAAACACAACCCTAAACCCTGGAGTCATAACAGAAAAGATGACTTCATTTGATTCTACATAACTAAAAGAGACAGTTTGGGGAAAAGAAATACAAATTCCTATTTACATGTAAAGAAGATGTTCACTCTTATAATTAAGGAAACACAAACTAAGCATTAAAAAACTTTTTGCCCATCAGGCAATTTTTTAAAGTTTCAAAGTCAGTATTAGTGAGAACATGAGGAAAGGAGTACTTTCAGAGAAATGAGTGTATGACTTTTAGAAAAGCAAGCTGACAATATCAATAAAAATTTTAAATGCACACACTTTCCTGACAATGCCACATTGACATGGTAAAAATATGTCAAGAAATTTATTGTGGCATTGCATATATCAACAAAAACTATAATAGAAACAACTAGTCCACTATTGCTGGCTGTTTTGATTGTCTCCATTAACTGTCCAGCCAGAAAAATAAGTAAATTATGATATATCCACGTGACAGAATATTATTTAGTCACTAAAGAATCCTGATATATAAAATCACAAGACATATAAATAAATGGAAAAAAATTATAATACAGAAAATTCTTATAAATATGTAATAAATGAAAAATGATTCAATGTGTACTTTTTTCTCTTCTTTTTTGAGACAGAGTCTCGCTGTCACCCAGGCTGGAGTGCAGTGGCACAATCTCGGCTCACTGCAACCTCTGCCTCCCAGGTTCAAGGGATTCTACTGCCTCAGCCTCCCAAGTAGCTGAGACTATATGCCCAGCTAATTCTTTGTATTTTTAGTAGAGATGAGGTTTTACCATGTTGGCCAGGCTGGTCTCAAATGCCTGACCTCGGGTGATCCACCCACCTCAGCCTCCCAAAATGCTGGGATTACAGGCATGAGCCACCATGCCCAGTCTATGTGTATATTTTTTTCAAAATGATATATGTATATAATATAAACATAGGCATATGCATATCACTTTTTTCTAAAGTTAACATTGTTCATAGTGATTACATTTAGGGAGATGTTCTAGGGATGGTAGTGGGGGGCACGAGGGGAGAGGCAATAGCAGGAATCAACTGTGGAAAGGTTGATTTCTGCTCAATTGTGATTTGAATTGAATGCCAAGTTCAGGATTTGGAATCTGAAGGTAGGAAACAGTAAACCATTGTAGATTTTAAATAATATATATTTTTTTGAAACAGAGTCTCACTCTGTCGCCAGGCTGGAGTGCAGTGGTGTGATCTCAGCTCACTGCAACCTCCGACTCTCTGGTTCAAGGGATTCTCCTGCTTCAGCCTGCTGAGTAGCTGGGATTACAGGCATGTGCCACCACGCCCAGCTAATTTTTATATTTTTTAGTAGAGATGGGGTTTCACCATGTTGGCCAGGATGGTCTCAATCTCCTGACCTCATGATCTGCCCACCTTGGCCTCCCAAAGTGCTGGGATTACAGATATAAGCCACCATGCCTGGCCTATTTTTAACAAATACATTAAAAAAAACAAAAGACAAATAATTGACATATAGTGAAAATGATATACAATTATGGTATTAGGAGGTGTGACCTTTGGGAAGAGATTAGGTCAGAGGGGCAGAGCCCTTATGAGTGAGGTTCATACCCTCATACAAGAAGCCATGAGAGACCCCTCACTCCTTCCACCATATGAGGTTGGAGTGAGGGGAGAGCTGCCTATGAGGAAGCAGGCCCTCACCAGACACTGACATCTGCTGGCAACTTGATCTTGGACTTCCCAGCCTCCAGAACAGTGAGAAATAAATTTCTGATATTTACAAGCTACCAAGTTAATGGTATTTCTTACAGCAGTCAGAAGAGAAGGAGATGTCATTCCTTTGTATGGCTGCATATCATTCCATTGTAAGGACCATTATAATTTATTTAACTAGTCCACTATTGCTGGCTTTTTGGATTGTTTCCATTATTTTTCTACAAAAAAAAATATACTCCTACTTACCTACAGGGGTAATATTTAAAGTTTTCCAATTTAAGTATATCTTGGTCATCAACCTTTTAGGAGGAGTACCAGGCATGAACCAACCAGTTGGGTGTTGTCTTAGTCCACTTGCGCTGCTATAAAGGAATACCTGAGGCTGGGTAATTTGTAAAGAAAAAAGGTTTACTTGACTCATCATTCTGCAGGCTGTACAAGTGTCACCAGCATCTGCTTCTGATGAGGGCCTCAGGAAACTTCCACTCATGACAGAAGGGGAGAGGAGCTGTCATCACTTGGCAAAAGAAGAGGAAAGAGAGAGGGGAGGGAGGTGCCAGACTATTAACTGGCATAGCTCATGGGAACTAAGAGTGAGAATTCACTCAATCCCATGAGAATAGCACCAAACCATTCATGAGGGATCTGCCCTCCTGACTCAAACACTTCCCACTGGACCCTGCCTCCAACATTGAGAATCACATTTTAATATGTGATTTGGAGGGGACAAATATCCAAACTATATCAGGTCTTATGTGTTTCAGTTAAATACTAGTCCTGAAAAATCTTTTGGCATGTAATTAAATACATCTGTAAAATGTAGAATCTATAGAATCCACAAATGCATTCTCAGAAACAGAACTGCTGGACTAAAGGGTATAGGCATCTAACATATATTGCCAAATTGCCCTCCATAGGAGCTATATTCTCTCCGGCTCTTTATGATAGTGACAGCTTCTCTAAAACCACCAAGAGAGTATGGTATCAATTTTTTGCATTTTTGCCAATCTAATAGCTGGCAATGATACCTCAGGATATTTTTAATGTTCATTTCTTTTTATATAAATGAAACAAAGTTGAATACGTTTTCACATGTTTAAGAAGCATTTGTGGTCTTTTTGCTAGTTGGATGTTCATATCTTTTGTTTGTTCTGTATGTTGATGGCTTTTTTTCTTACCAATTTCTAGGAGCTCTTATACAATCGGGAGATTAGCTGATTATCTATCATATGAGTTGCAATTTCCCCCTGAGTTAATCAATTATCTTTTGGCTTTGCTCCTGGTGTTCTCCAGTGTGTTCATTTAATAGCAGTAAAGTTTTCACATTTAGTTCTATGATCTATTTGGAATTTATCCTGCTGCAAGCTGGCAGGTATGGATCTAACTATATCGTTTTATTGAAGGTTTCTGCAATTTGTCTTACATAACACCATGGCCATTTCCTGTACTGATAAATGATGAGCCTGATGTAGAGATTAGTGATATATTTTCCACCCAGTGCCTGACAACCCATAGTTGACATTGTAGCAGATGCTGCAGGCTTCCTAGCTGATAGCGATTTCTTCCATCTTCCTCACTGCCAAGCCCTAACTTTGCTTGGGTGACTATCTCTCCTTTGTATGACTTAGGGTAAATCTTGGTTAACTTAAGCCTCTCATCATCATTCCATTCTTTCCTCAGTGATTGGTTTCATGGTGGCCTGTGATCTAGTTCTAGCCAATGAGATGTGGAAATGTGGAAAAGGTCTGCCGGAAGGCTTCTTCGAAGAAAGTTTTTTTTTTCTGAGACAGGGTCTCACCTTGTCACCTAGGCTGGAGTGAGGTAGCACAATCACAGCTCGCTGCACTTGGGCTCAAGTAATCCTCTCACCTCAGCATTCCAAATAGCTGGAGCTACAGGTGCATACCAACACACTTGGCTAATTTTGTTGTTGTTGTTCTTTTTTTTTTTTTTTCTTTTTTTCAATGCTAGCCCAAAATATTACCAGCTAATTTTTGAATTTTTGTAGAGAAGGGGTTTCACCATATTGCACAGTCCTCATTCTTATAATGAGAATTAAAAGGGGGGGGAGAATCCCCTTGTTTCCTTTTGAGAGGCATTTTTAGATTTGTATGGGCCTCCAGGAACCAAGGCAGCCTTCTACCTGTGAGAGGAGGCAGTCAAAGATGAAGCTAACTGCTGCACTTGACAGGGCAGGAAGATACATCCTAAGACGTGGTGGGTATCCTTGACTTGTTGAATTAATCATCCTGCAGCCACCTTCCTCTGGACTTCTGTTTAAATGAGAATACATTTTCTTCACTGTTAAGCAAGGTAGATTTTCTGGTGAGGTGGTATCCTAATATATTGGTCCACTAATGTGGCACATAAAATGAAATACAGTCATGAGTAACAGAACATCCTCGATGAGAAGTCCTAACATTACTTTCAGGCTGGTTTCTCAGACTCACATGTGGACATCTTTACACATCGTCGGGACTATCCCTGTGCAATGCTACTACAGCAAAGTTCTGACCTATCGGAGGAACCTGTGCCTAATATTTCAATGTAGGTTCTTTCTATCTTCCATAAGTGTTGGCCAGCTGATGAATAAAGAGAAAGAGTACAAAGAGAGAAATTTTACAGCTGGGCCTCCGGGGGAGTGACATCACATATTGGTAGGACCATCATGCCCACCTGAGTCACAAAACCAGCAGGTTTTATTCAGAATTTCAAAAGGGGAGGGGGTGTACGAACAGGGAGTAGGTCACAAAGATCACATGCTTCAAAGGGCAAAAAAGGGAACAAAGATCACAAGACAAAAGGGCAAAAACAAAGATCACAAGGCAAAGGGCAAAAGGAGAATTACTGATAAGGGTCTATGTTCAGCAGTGCATGTATTGTCTTGATAAACATCTTAACAGAAAACAGGGTTTGAGAGCAGAGAACTGGTCTGACCTCAGATTTACCAGGGTGGGGTTTTTCCCCACCCTAGTAAGCCTGAGGGTACTGCAGGAGACTGGGGTGTATTTCAGTCCTTATCTCAACCACATAAGATAGACACTCCCAGAGTGGCCATTTATAGACCCCCCAGGAATGCATTCCTTCCCCAGGGTATTAATTATTAATATTCCTTGCTAGGAAAAGAATTTAGCAATATCTACCCTACTTGCACATCCATTTATAGGCTCTCTGCAAGAAGAAAAATATGGCTCTATTTTGCCCAACCCCGCAGTCAGTCAGACCTTATGGTTGTCTTCCCTTGTTCCCTGAAATCACTGTTATTCTGTTCTTTTTCAAAGTGCACTGATTTCATATTGTTCAAACACACATTTTATAATCAATTTGTACAGTTAACACAATTATCATAGTGGTCCTGAAGTGACGTACATCCTCAGCTTACAAAGATAACAGGATTAAGAGATTAAAGGAAGACAGGCATAAGAAATTATGAAAGTATTATTTGGAAACTGGTTAACGTCCATGAAATCTTCACAATTTATGTTCCTCTGCCACGGCTCCAGCCAGTCCCTCCATTCAGGGTCCCTGACTTCCCGCAAGACTGACCAGAACATTCAAGTTGTTGATAAGATATGGAAAAATTGAAAAGTAGGTATGTTGAAACTCACATTATTTTAAGTGTAAGCAGTTTACTTACATCCCATAGACAATTTTTTAAAATAATTTTACTTTCCTGGCTTTAATGGAAGTAAACTTATCAATAATACATTAGAAATCTACTTCTGGGGAAAAAACACTAAAAAGACATTAAAATATGTTGATAGGAGTGCACATTTTCCCTTTTGTCTGAAGTTCTAACATGGTGTGACATGGCACTGTTGGATCTAATTTTTATTTAAAATTTTGCTATTTTGGCTGGGCGTTGTGGCTCACTCCTGTAATCTCAACACTTTGAGAGGCCAAGGCCAGTGGAACACTTGAGGTCAGGGGTTTGAGACCAGCCTGATTAACATGGTGAAGCCCTGTCTCTACTAAAAATACAAAATTATGGGCGTGGCCAAGATGGCCAAATAGGAACAGCTCCAGCCTCCAGCTCCCAGCGTGAGAGACACAGAAGACAGGTGATTTCTGCATTTTAAACTGAGGTACCGGGTTCATCTCACTGAGGAGTGCCAGACAATCGGTGCTGGTCAGCTGCTGCAGCCGGACCAGCGAGAGCTGAAGCAGGGTGAGGCATCACCTCACCTGGGAAATGCAAGGGGGAAGGGAATCCCTTTTCCTAGCCAAGGGAAACTGAGACACACAACACCTGGAAAATCGGGTAACTTCCACCCTAATACTGCGCTTTACCAAGGGTCTTAGCAAACGGCACTCCAGGAGATTATATCCCACACCTGGCCTGGAGGGTCGCACGCCCACGGAGCCTCCCTCACTGCTAGAACAGCAGTCTGAGTTCTAACTGCAAGGCGTCAGCGAGGCTGGGGGAGTGGCGCCCACCATTGCTGAGGCTTAAGTGGGTAAACAAAGCCACCGGGAAGCTCGAATTGGGTGGAGCCCACCACAGCTCAAGGAGGCTGGCCTGCTTCTGTAGACTCCTCCTCTGGGGACAGGGCATAGCTAAACAAAAAGCAGCAGAAACCTCAGCAGAGGTAAATGCCCCTGTCTGATAGCTTTTAAGAGAGCAGTGGATCTCCCAGCACTGAGGTTGAGATCTGAGAATGGACCTGCCTGCTCAAGTGAGTCCCTGACCCCTGAGTAGCCTAACTGGGAAAGATCTCCCACTAGGTGCAGACCGACACCTCACACCTCACACGGCGGGGTACACCCCTGAGATGAAGCTTCCAGAGCAAGAATCTGACAGCAGCACTCGCTGTGCAGCAATATTCTATCTTCTGCAGCCTCCGCTGCCGATACCATGGCAAATAGTTTCTGGAGTGGACCTCAAGCAAACTCCAACAGACCTACAGCTGAGGGTCCTGACTGTTAGAAGGAAAACTAACAAAAAGAAAGGACACCCACACCAAAACCCCATCAGTATGTCACCAGCATCAAAGACCAAAGGCAGATAAAACCACAAAGATGGTGAAAAAGCAGTGCAGAAAAGCTGGAAATTCAAAAAATCAGAGCACACCTCCCCCTCCGAAGGAACGCAGTTCATCGCCAGCAACGGAACAAAGCTGGACGGAGAATGACTTTGACAAGTTGAGAGAAGAAGGCTTCAGTCGATCAAACCTCTCAGAGCTAAAGGAGGAACTGCGTAACCAGGGCAAAGAAACTAAAAACCTTGAAGAAAGAATGGATGAATGGATAACTAGAAAAATCAATGCAGAGAAGACCTTAAAAGAACTGATAGAGATGAAAACCATAACATGAGAAATACGTGACAAATGCACAAGCTTTAGTAACTGACTTGATCAACTGGAAGAAAGAGTATCAGCAATTGAAGACCAAATGAATGAAATGAAGCGAGATGAGAAGTGTGAAGAAAAAACAGTAAAAAGAAATGAACAAAGCCTCCAAGAAGTATGGAATTATGTGAAAAGACCAAATCTACGTCTGATTGATGTGCCTGAAAGTGATGGGGAAAATGGAACCAAGTTGGAAAACACTCTGCAGGATATCATCCAGGAGAACTTCCCCAACCTAGTAAGGCAGGACAACATCCAAATTCAGGAAATACAGAGGACGCCAAAAAGATACTCCTCGAGAAGAGCAACTCCAAGACACATAATTGTCAGATTCACCAAAGTTGAAATGAAGGAAAAAATGTTAAGGGCAGCCAGAGAGAAAGGTCAGGTTACCCACAAAGGGAAGCCCATCAGACTAACAGCAGATCTCTTGGCAGAAACTCTACAAGCCAGAAGAGAGTGGGGGCCAATATTCAACATTCTTAAAGAAAAGAATTTTAAACCCAGAATTTCATATCCAGCCAAACTAAGCTTCATAAGTGAAGTAGAAAGAAAATCCTTTACAGACAAGCAAATGCTTAGAGATTTTGTCACCACCAGGCCTGCCCTACAACAGCTCCTGAAGGAAGCACCAAACATGGAAAGGAGCAACAGGTACCAGCCATTGCAAAAACACGTCAAAATGTAAAGTCCATCGATGCTAGGAAGAAATTGCATCAACTAGCGAGCAAAATAACCAGCTAATATCATAATGACAGGATCAAGTTCACACATAACAATATTAACCTTAAATGTAAATGGACTAAATGGTCCAATTAAAAGACACAGACTGGCAAATTGGACAAAGAGTCAAGACCCATCAGTTTGCTGTACTCAGGAGACCCATCTCACATGCAGAGACACACATAGACTCAAAATAAAGGGATGGAGGAAGATCTACCAAGCAAATGGAAAACAAAAAAAAGCAGAGGTTGCAATCCTAGTCTCTGATAAAACAGACTTTAAACCATCAAAGATCAAAAGAGACAAAGAAGGCCATTACATAATGGTAAAGGGATCAATTCATCAGGAAAAGCTAACTATCCTAAATATATATGCACCCAATACAGGAGCACCCAGATTCATAAAGCAAGTCCTTAGAGACTTCCAAAGAGACTTAGACTCCCATACAATAATAATGGGAGACTTTAACACCACACTGTCAATATTAGACAGATCAACGAGACAGTGTTAACAAGGATATCCAGGAATTGAACTCAACTCTGCACCAAGTGGACCTAATAGACATCTACAGAACTCTCCACCCCAAATAAACAGAATATATATTCTTCTCAGCACCACATCACATTTATTCCAAAATTGACCACATAGTTGGAAGTAAAGCACTCCTCAGCAAATGTAAAAGAACAGAAATTATAACAAACTGTCTTTCAGACCACAGTGCAATTAAACTAGAACTCAGGACTAAGAAACTCAATCAAAACCGCTCAACTACATGGAAACTGAACAACCTGCTCCTGAATGACTACTGGGTACACAACAAAATGAAGGCAGAAATAAAGATGTTCTTTGAAACCAATGAGAACAAAGATACAACATACCAGAATCTCTGGGACACATTTAAAGCAGTGTGTAGAGGGAAATTTACAGCACTAAATGCCCACAAGAGAAAGCAGGACAGATCTAAAATTGACACCCTAACATCACAATTAAAAGAACTAGAGAAGCAAGAGCAAACACATTCAAAAGCTAGCAGAAGGCAAGAAATAACTAAGATCACAGCAGAAGTGAAGGAGATAGAGACACAAAAAACCCTCCAAAAAATCAATACATCCAGGAGCTGGTTTTTTGAAAAGATCAACAAAATTGATAGACCACTAGCAAGACTAATAAAGAAGAAAAGGAAAAGAATCAAATAGACGCAATAAAAAATGATAAAGGGGATATCACCACCGACCCCACAGAAATACAAACTACCATCAGAGAATACTATAAACACCTCTACACAAATAAACTAGAAAACCTAGAAGACATGGATAATTTCCTGAACACTTACACTCTCCCAAGACTAAACCAGGAAGAAGTTGAACCCTGAAGAAACCAATAGCAGGCTCTGATATTGAGGCAATAATTAATAGCCTACCAATCAAAAAAAGTCCAGGACCAGACGGAGTCACAGCCGAATTCTACCAGAGGTACAAGGAGGAGTTGGTACTACTCCTTCTGAAACTATTCCAATCAATAGAAAAAGAGGGAATCCTCCCTAACTCATTTTACGAGGCCAACATCATCCTGATACGAAAGCCTGACAGTGATACAACAAAAAAAGAGAATTTTAGACCAATATCCCTGATGAATATCGATGCAAAAATCCTCAATAAAATACTGGCAAACCGAATCCAGCAGCACATCAAAAAGCTTATCCACCATGATCAAGTGGGCTTCATTTCTGTGATGCAAGGCTGGTTCAACACACGCAAATCAATAAACATAATCCAGCATATAAACAGAACCAAAGACAAAAACCACATGATTATCTCAATAGATGCAGAAAAGGCCTTTGACAAAATTCAACAGCCTTCCTGCCTCAGGCTCCTGAGTATCTAGGACTAGAGGCATGTGCCACCATGCCCAGCTAATTTAAAAAAATATATTGTTTGTAGAGATGGAGTCTTGCTCTGTTGCCCAGACTGGTCTCAGACTCCTGGCCTCGAGGGATCCTTCCTGGCTCAGCCTCCTAAAGTGTTGGAATTATATGTGTGAGCCACTGCACCCAATGAATACGATAATTTTTTTATCCATTCATCTGTTGATGGACACTGAGGTTAATTCCATTTCTTGGCTATTATGAATAATGCTGCAATGAACATGAAAGTGCAGATATCTCTTTGAGATACTGATTTCATTTCCTGTGGATACATATCCAGTAGTGAGATTGCTGGATCATATGGTAGTTCTATTTTTAAGTTTTTGATTAACCTCCATACTGTTCTCCATAATGGCTATATTAATTTACATTCCTACCAACAGTGTGTGAGAATTCCGTTTTGTCTTTTTGACAATAGCTATACTAACAAGTGTGAGATGATATCTCATCGTGTTTTTAATTTAAATTTCTCTGATGATTAGTAATGTTGACTTTTTTTCATATACCTGTTGGCTATTTGTAAGTTTCCTTTGAGAAATATCTATTCAGTAAAGTTGCAGGATGCAAAATCAGCATACAAAAATCAGTAACATTTCTATATACTGACAATGAAGTATCTGAAAAAAAAAATCAGGAAAAGAATCTTATTTACAATAGCTACAAAAAAATAAAATACTTAGGAATAAACTCAGCCAAGGAAGTGAAAGACCTGTCCACTGAAAACCATAAAACATTGATGAAAAAGACACAAATAAATGAAAGATATCTCATGTTCTTAGGTTAAAACAATTAACATTGTTAAAATGTCCATATTGCCCAAAGCGATTGACAGATTCAATACAATCCGTATCAAAATTCCAATGATATTTTCACAGAAATAGAAAAACAAATCCTAACACTTATATAGAAAAACAAAATACCCCAAACTGCCAAAACAATCTGAGCAAAAAGAACAAAGATAGAGACATCACACTATCTGACTTTTGCATTAATTTTAATCTTTTTAAATATTGCATAAAATTAGTATTTATCTTGATTCTTAGGTTTTTTAGTACCACCTTATATTTTGTGCCTGAGTTAAGCACCTCCCTGGCCTCATTTGAGCCCCAGTCACCACATCCCTGGGGCACATAACAGCATGTGTACAGGTTTCTAGAAGATGTGACCCTAGCTTCTGCTTTTTAACTTTTGGGACCTAAGCCTCCTCAATTCTAAAGATGACTACTTTTCCAGAGACTCTCTGGGTTGTTCATTCAACTTTTCTCCTTAGCTTACTCGCTTCTTTATGATAGGAAAAATGCCAAAAAAAAAAAATCTCAGCTGAATAAGGCCTAACAACAATTCTGTGTGGGGAACTTTGAAATATAACTTAGAACTGCAGCAGCCAGTTGTTTATTTTGAATTAAGTCAGCAGATTGTCATGCTTAAGGCAATATTTGTAAAAAGCTCTTTGGAAGTTAAATTTGTTTTATTATAATACCAAGTGTTTTTATCTTTTCTAACCCATAGGCAACTGATATATTTTTCTGCAGTCAGGTTGGGACAGGAGGCATTTTCAGATAAATTACTTCTTAATACACTCTTGAGACACTGTTCAAGCTGCTGCATAGGAACCTGCAAGAAAGGGTATTTGGTGGATTCTTAAAGGGGACAGAAAAAGAAAATTTAAAGAATCGTTCCAGTACAGCAGCCATTCAGAGAAAAGGGTTGGGTGAAGTGGTTTTTACATTCAGGCCTTATATGCCTTCTTCAACATGGATTTCAAATAGATTAGTAAGTACTATGATAGAAATAAAAAATTGAAATCAATGGGAAAATGTCAATTTTTCACCAAACAGCATTTTGAAATGTCTGTTCAGCAGGAGGCTGAAAATGTGGCTGTTCTACTGTACAGCTTGTGTAGATCTAAGACAACCCGCAGCCCAGCTGAGATTCTGTGCTCTTGTATCTTCCCTCTGCTGTCAGACTACCAGCTCATTAGTATTTAAATTAGCTCATAAATATTTCCTGGAAATCCACAGTTGCTTAAGCTTCACCTCTATTCAGCTCTTCACTCTCCTTCTTTAGTCTTACTTACGCCTTTGTTTCTTAGGCTGATACATTGCAGGAGGGTGGATCTCATTACATATTAATCTTACTGATATACGGTGATGAAAAAGGAAAGGAGGAAGCCCTGTTGGAAGATAAAGATGAGAAATAGAGAAAGGATGTAGAAGGAAATTTTACTCCATTTCCTTTGTACAAATAAAATTATCTAATGATAGACCAAGAAGTCTGTATTAAAATAAGTACAGCCCAAAAGTATATGCCAAGGCAATTTAACCTGAATGAATGTTTCTTTCACATACTCTAAAAGCTTTGAAACACAGACGAAACATTTCATTGGGGGCAGGCCCTGGATGTTCCCACTGGGGAGATGGTTGCATGGTTACAAAACCTCTTCTGTTCAACATGAGAGCTGTAATTCTAATTATAAAATAATGATGACAGAGAGGGGCCAGTTCCATCATGATATTCTGTATGTTCCTTAGCACTCTGCAAGAGTTCAACACTAATACCCACATACAATGCCAACAGCCAGTTCTTTTAAATGAGTGTGAATAAAATTTAACCAATGGCAATGAAAGAAAACAAACATATTTCATTGAATTTAAAGTTCCATTGATCAAAAGTGCCATTATTTTATATAAAATATTTGTAAGTACTACCAATAAAACTAGGGCACATGATGGGTCATAAGTACATTCTGATTTCAGAGATGTGAAAAAATGTGAATCAGTGAAATATGTTAATTTTTAAAACAGGGTATTCTGGAAAGAATAAAGATTATTTGGTGGCTATATGGTTTGAAAGGATGTGAAAATAGTGTTAATCTCTTTAACAGGAGCATGCGCTCTAAGAAGCAATCACTTTTCTAATATCATATACTTGAGAGACATAAGAAGCATACAGAAGCAAAACTTTTGGGAAAGATCCTGACTGTTTGCACAGGCTGGGGACAATAAGGGGCCTTGTCATTAGCAGTCGCATGTCATTTGATCATGTGCTCCAAAGGTCTTCTAGAAATAAACTTCAGAATAAACATGGAGACCTGCCAGTCCCAGTCAACGAAGATATAATTTTAGGCTAAGAGGCATCCAGTCCTATTAAGTGCAGTCTAGACAATGTAGGCTGGCATTCAAGGCCCCACTAAATCTGATTTAAAACTATTTTTATAGTTTTTTTCCTCTTTTGTTTTTGTGTATGTAATTGATACTTCTACCAAATTGAATTACTGAATTTTCTAAAACCTATAGTGTGTTACCTCAGTTCCCTGTCTTTGTTTATACCAGAGTTTCTCAACCTTGGCACTGTTGACATTTTGGGCTGGATAATTCTTTTTTGTGGGGCTGTCCTGTGCATTGTAGGATTTTTAGCAGCATCTCTGGCCTCTATCCACTAGATGCCAGTAGCACCTCCTCCCAGCTGTAACAACCAAATATACTTCCAGACATTGTCAAATGTGCCTGGGGGTAAAGGGACAAAATTACCACTGGTTGAGAACCACTGCATATAACCATGCTGGCATAGTGAAAGGATGCAAACTTTGGCATCAAATGTGCATGAGTTGAACTCTAGATTTCTGGGGTGAACATTTGAATTTTGGGGGCACTCCGTGCCCATTCCCTGTTTCTAACAGTAACTCATTTTCCTTTGGGGGAACAATCTTTTTTGTCCCACTGTATGTAGACTTGATGAGACTCTGAGTCTCAGAAACCATGTCTTGCCCACCCTTCTCCAAAGTGGAACTGAGCTCAGTCCATCCCATACTTTCTCCCAGCACTTCTACCATCTTGAGCAGAGTAATAGCAAGAATGGCAAAAAACTTTGGCGTGAATTGACTGCTAGATGGGATGGTTGTATCCGTATTTATCCAATACTCTATGCTTGCATCTATCCTAACACCTGTCCCTTTTCTGATTTGGGTTTCTAGATTCCCGTTCTCTCTGTATCCCAAAATCTCTCCAATTAATGAACTTTTTGGCTAAATATGCCAGGATTGTTTTCTGTTGCTTACCTGCAAAGATACCTCCGTTTACTAGCTTTGTATCTTTGTATTTTGAACTGGTCTCTTCACTTCTCCAAACCTATGTTCCCCTTCTGCAAATTGAAAATTAAAGCTATTTACCTTTCAAATGCAAAAGATGCTCTCTCCATAATCTCTTTAAAGTCTACCTTCATTAGTCTAGGTTCTGTGCTAAATCCTGGAGATGAATAAGACAAAACCTATGTTTTTATGAGACTCACTTTCTTCCTGTGACAAAAGTAACAGCAGGACTCAGACAACAAAACAAAGCAAAAAAAAAAAAAAAAAAAAAAGCAAAAAACACATTACCAGCAGGTCAAACAGCATTGGCTGAAATCGGCCTTTATCCTCAGCATGGCTCCAAATCACTTCATTTTGCGCTTACTCCTTGCTAATGGTCTCCCCCCTCCTTTTCAGCACAGAATGCAGTGTTGGGAGGGGAGAGAAGGTTCCTATCAAGGAGCTTTATGCATTCATTATTCTGTGCCCCAGCCTGGCCAAAGCTGCTGAAGTGTCTGAGATTCTGCAGTACTGCTCTGTTAGCAGCAGGAGCAAATAAAAGAATTCAGTGTCAGCATTTTCTGTTTCTCATCTGACAAACAAGGTCAGGTACTTCTTTGAACAACCCAGTTCCAATAGCTGTGAAACATAAAGAGACAAGGAGGGAAAGGTTTTCCAGAAAAGCTGGTGGTTAGGCACAAGGTGGGTTTAAGTTTTCAGCTTTTGTTGTGGAAGAGGAAAGTTCCCCTCATCCCAGGCGTCCCTTTTTCAGAATGGGGAAAAAGAACCCAGGGTGAAAGGCTCTTTTGTACTTCTTTGCTTCTTGCACTGAAATGCCAGGTGCAGAACTTGGTTCCCAGGGAAATCAGAACGTCATTGCCATCAAGGTTTATGGCCATTAGTCCTGATTCTTACTGTTTGTCAATGCCACTAAAAACTCTGAGCATTGAAGCAGATGGAAGAGAAAGTTGTACAAGCAGTTGGAAGAAACGGGTGCTCTGGAGATCAAGGCTGAAGTGAGGAGTTTTCAGAGCTGAGGTTCAGGCTGCCAGGATTGTACCTCTCCCCCAGCAATCCTCTGCCAAGTGAGCCCTTTACATGCAAGGCAATTTATGTCCCCACAGCCTCTCTGCGCACCCTCTGTTTTCAACTCCCCAGGGGTAAATTTTTCAGCCTCTTTCTTTATAGCAAATTACACCATTGATGTCATCCTGGCGAATGAAACAAGAGAATAGTATTTATCAGAGAAAGTCTGGTGAGTTAAGTCCAAGGCCACAGGAAAAAACTAGCCCTGCTGGGCTGCCCCTCCTTTGGTAAGTAACTAAGCACTACATATTCTGTTTTCTGTGGATTGGTGTTTTTTCTAAACGTTTGAGGGGGTGGTTGTTGTTGTTTGTTTGTTTTTGAGACAAAGTCTTTGCTCTGTCACCCAGGCTGAAGTGTAGCGGTGCAATCTCAGCTCACTTCAACCTCTGCCTCCCAGGTTCAAGTGATTCTCCTGCCTCATCCTTTCAAGTAGTTGGGACTACGGGCTTGTACCACTATGCCTGGCTTATTTTTGTATTCTTAGTAGAGACAGGGTTTCATCATGTCTGCCAGCCTGGTCTCAAACTCCTGAATTCAAGTGATCCACCTGCCTCGGCTTCCCAAAGTGCTGGGATTACAGGCATAAACCACTGCACCCACCCTCTTTGTAAAATGTTTAATGAAACATTGAAAGCTGTTTCTGGGCAGAGAAAAGTGTGACATCAGTACAGACCCCAGGTTTTCTGTTGGATATCTTTACCTGGATGTCCCACAATATTCTCAAAACTAACCTGTCTTCAGACAATCTCATAACCTTCATCCACAAACTTATCTTCCTCCTATTCCCCCTCTCTTAGTGAGTGGCACCGTCATCCACATAATTGCCTATCCAGACACCTGGGAGTCATCTTAACTGCTCCCTCTCCCACACATCCTGGCTGTCCTAACATTCCATAGGTAGACAAAGCCTGCATCCTCTCAAAACTGTCATCTGCTATTTATCCCCACTGCTGCTCTCTTATTCCAGGACAGTATTGTCTTGGGAGTTCCAGGAAGGAGAAAGACAGTCAGCCCCAAATAATATAAGTAAACTCAAAGTCACTTTCCATAATACCTCATCCCCAATCCTAGTCCCCTCCCAAAGGTGAGTACTGACTATTGCTAGGAGTTTGATGTGTAAGCCTTCTGTTTCTATGCCTTTTCAGCTGTATCCCTGTACATACAAAAATATATGACTGGTTCACATAAATGTTCTACATAAAATATCCTGCACTTAAAAATTTTACCCAGCAACTATCTTGAAGGTATTTCCATGTAGGTATAAATAAATCTTTTAAAATCTGTCTAGTATTCCAGGGTGGAGGACATCTGTCCTTTTGCCAGAACCTTGATTTTCCCTTGGGAAATCACCTCCTATACTATTTGTTCATGTGGCTGAGCACCTTACCTGTTCCCTTCAGGAGTGGGACTATGATCCACATCAGGCCAATCCATGCCACAGAATGGTCTAGGCATTGGATGAGTGCCCCAATCTGAGCCAATGAAGGTCATTGCTGAGGCATTTTGCTGGTTGCTAGGCTACAGGCATCCCAGGCTTCCTGCTGCCCTTATGTCTACAAACTGTGGTCTGGAACATTCCAGGAGCCACTTTTATCACTTGCAGCAATCTTCTTCAGTGAGTTCCCCAGGACTTGATTTCATCTTACAATCTGATTCCATGTGTCTCCCATATTTTAAGGATTCTTTATAATTTCTGGCTTACAGAGAACAAACATTATTTTTTGTTTTCCTGGTCTGTTTTAGATCTCCAAAAATAACTCTGTCACTTCTGTTATATGGTATCATTACTTGTAATTATCTATTTACTTATCTGTCTCTGGACTGGACTCTTGACAGACAGGCAATAACTAATTATCTGCCTGGCATTTGGTAGTCACTCATAAATGGTTTATTGCATTACTAACTAAATAAAAAAGTTGACCTTGCATTCACCTCTTCTGGATAGTTCAAGAGACTCTAATGCTTTTTGAAGTACAGTTTTTATACTAGCTTACAGTGGATTATTGTTCAGAAAATATTTACTCCCCCTAACAGAATTATGTGAAAGAAATACATTTCTTCTTCCTTGATGTTAACCTTGGACATGGGACACTCCTGGGCCAGTGGTATGTTAGTGGACAAGATGTGAGTGAAGACTCAGCATGTGCATGAGGGTCAGACTTGCCATCTCACGCAACTGCTTTTCTCAGTGAGAAGAACTTTCCTCAGAAAAATGCTGGTTCAGGGAGGATGAGAGACACGTGGAACAGATTTGGACCCAAACAATAGCTGAAAGCCAAGTTCAGGCTAGATAAACTGAACTAAAGTTTATCTCCATGTGGACGAGTGAGAGATGCTTATTTTCTGCCACTGAGATTTAGGGGGTGAGGGAGACGTCATGACACAATATTACTATGGCAATACCAGCTGAAGCACACCTACATCAGAATCACCTAGAGTGCTTGTTGTGAATGTGGTTTCTGAGCCCCAATCTAGGTCTAGTAAGTGATCATCTCTGGAGTGTTTTTAGAAATGTATATTTTAGCAACCCTCAGAAAACTTTTATGCTCACTGCTGGGCTACAGACAATATTTATCAGCATGCTATTTTCAGTGACAAGGAAAGAGCAGTAGGTTAGCACCCAGAGAGCTGCTACATTTACCTACATAAAACTTCTGAGAGATGTAGCACTGTAAAAAGGACAGGAAACAAGGTTTTCTTACCAAATCATTTAATTAAAGGAGAGAAATTGAGAAACATAAAGGCACCTTGAGGTCATTTATAAACGCAGTGTTGCTCAAAAAGCTGTTCTTTCATACAGGTACATAGTTGACATCATTTACTTAAATTTGAAAAAATTAAAATTAATCAGTCTGAGAACATCAGTGGCAACACAATATTCATTAATTGAACATGGCAACATAACATTCATTAATTGAACATGTATTTAGTAAGGGCTTACTAAATACTAGGAATTCTGGAGAACACTAAAAATATCAAATATGCATAAGATAGTGTTTGTCTAGTCTGTTTTCCTTTGCTATAACAGAATACCACAGACTGGGCAATTTATAAATGATGGAAGTTTATTTGGCTCATGGTTCTGGAGACTGGGAAGTCCAAGAACATGGCACTGTCATCTGATGAGTCATCTCATGGCCAAACAGTAAAAGGGCAAATGAGTGCGAGAGACAGAGAAAAATTTGTGGTCAAACTTATTTTTTTATCACAAGCACAATCCTATGAAAACTAACCCACTCCCATGATAGCAATATTAATCCATTCAAAAGGGCAGAGCCCTAGTGACCTAATAACCTCTTAAAGGCCCCACCTACCAATACTGTTATATTGGCAGTTAAATTTTAGCATGAGTTCTGGAGGGGACATTCAAGCCATAGACATATTTTTACCCAAAGAATTTCCAGTCTACCTAGTCATGATCCCTCTGTGTGCAGGTGTGGGTGTTTGGGAGTTCCAAAGAAAATAGGTTATGCCATTCTTGCCTTCTAAATGTTGCATGGAATGTCTTTATCACCTTTCTGATCATTTTTTCTCTTTGGAACCCACCTTGACTCTTGTCTCATGGGGGAATTATTTAAAGTAGATGGCAAGACAAAATTATTTCTCCCTTTAGCTCTGAATTCACCTAAGCACTCTTCTCCCAGAATGCCTCCTAAGTGTACTGCATCCTGCCAGGAAATTTCACCACTCAGCTCCCATGTAGGAGGCCAGGGCTCCTGAACTCGGGCTCTACAGTTTCATTCTGGGTACAAGCACTGCTAATGAACAAGAAACATTGCAGTGTAGCACTATTATAATCACCCTTTCAGTTCATAGGACCCATGTCTTGAGAAAGCATTTTCAGTAGCAGATGAAATAAGAAGATTGAAATTCATAAGGAGTCTTACTCTGTGATTAATATGTTGTAGAAACAAATATTGATTTCTTGTTTGTTCATCTGAAGTTTATCTGCTAACCTCAGAAGATAGTTTACTGAAGTAACCTTTGGTCACTGACAATAGAGAACACCTAATGTACTTACCTTTTTTTCTAACAATATAACATCATGTACCTAGTGATAGAGGCAGGAGGATTATTCTCTGCCTCCTCCCACTTCAATTGCCAGCATATCCTAATTCTTCTTAGACACAGGACAAGAGCTCAGGACCCACCAAACATGGGTACAAAGAAGGCTGTAACAGTGGTGGGGCTGAGCCAGCCTCAGAGCCATAGGCCAAAGCAGGGCAACAGGGTTGACAGAGCTGTTAACATGCCGCCATCCACCTGGGCAGGGTTGTCACCAGCCAGGGGTCTCCAGCTGGTAGAATGACCAAGAAGAATCCTGCGTCACTAGCAAATTGCCCTGTGATGTATTTCACATTACTCATCCAAACCAAGGCTTTGTCCTGTGGGACTCAACTTCTAAAAAAAATCTAGATTCATATCATAAGGATGTCATCCTTATATAAAATTATAGAAGAGCCCTTGCTTTCTGAGCTGTCAGAGACAGTACTTCCTAACATACAAATTGCCTTCTAGCAAGATTTGAAGCAGACATTCTTTTCCCAACTACACATGTTTTGCTATGACATTTTACAAAAATAAATCCCTCAATAATAACCAGAGATTGTATTGTTTTGTATTTTATTTATAGTACAGTAATACTACTAGAGTTATCTCTCTTTTGAATATTATCATTAATCTCATTTTTTTCAAGTCATGTTGAAATAATCAATGCAGTTAAACATTCCCAGGTAGACTCCAGTAGGGTTTGATTTTTTAATGTAATTTAAATTCGGTTACAAAGTGTTTCACTGAAATGCCACTTACTGGTTTGTGGCTTAAAAAGTTCCTTCTTGGTGACAGCTTAGAAGCCAACTTCACTGAAAACAACAGATTGTACTGGTTTCCTTCAGATATTTACAATACTTCATCAAACTAGAGAATCTAATTGCTGCGAAGGGCACTCTAGAGATTACTCAATCCAGCCCCATTATTTTGCAAATGAGGAGAATGAGGTTTACAAGAGAGAAATGGCAGCTGAACTACAGTTACGCAAGTAGTTAAGAGGCAGAAGTGAGACCAGCAACCACTTTCCTGACTGCTGATCCATTCACAATTTTATTTATAAATACTCTTACAACACTTTCATTGCTTCCAGTGTGAGTCAATTTTTTATAGTGGATAATCTGGAGAATATAAACTTAAAATACTCGTGTTATTCTTTTACTGTTTCTCCCTTTGAAGTACTAATACATTTAAGACCTCTTCCTTCATGACCCCAACTTTTCCCCCTTAGTAGTCATTATTTAAAAAGGAACCACTAATGACTTAGAAAAACTTGCATGGATCTCTGCATTGTTGGCCTTATCCAGAAAAAGCTTCCATTCAAATAAAAGTAATGTTGTGGGGGTGGTCTGAGAGAGACCTGGAACACTAATCTCAATGTTTGAACATGCTATTGAGTACATAATATCCAGCCATGACCCAAAATCCTCTCTGCCTAAGCCACTATAAAATAGTTGCACATAATTTACTCAAGTGAAATTCTTTGAACAGTTGTTAGGGCAGGAAACTTAACACTCCAGAATAGTGACAACAGCGGTGGTGGTATAACAGCTGGGGGTCACAGGCTTACCATGATGCAGGTCCAGCTCTCAAGTTACCATCTGATCTGGGTCCAGCAGCAAAGGCCTAGAACAATAAACACCCGATTCATTGTGAAACTGGGAAACATCCTTCCCCCAATCTAGATAGTATTAATAGAACCAAATGACTCCTGAGGTCTTCCTGTTTGCTAGATTCTTTTGGTCTGAATATCTTTCCCATGCCAGTGGAGAATCAAGAGCAAGAGCACTACTGATAAGCAAGGCATTGGATTGCACACAGCAAGTGGGTATGGAAAGTGGGGAAGAGGTTGGTAGAGGACAGAGAAAGGAGGTAGGGAAAGTGTGGGGTCCTGGTGCTAAAGCCAGTCCCATTTTACCCCTGTCCTGATGACATCAGGCTTCTAATGTAGCCATTCAGGACTTCTGGTTGCAGCTTCAACGTGTAAAGGAACCCTACTCAGAGGTTATCTTGACATGAGGCAGAGCAGGAAATTGAAGGGGGAGAGGGGATTCTTATTGTGCCTTTTGGCACCAGGGCTGACGAGTCAGAGGTAGAGGTAGTAATTTTGTGGGAGAGGCTTAAGATAATTGTTATGTGTTTTCACATGTCTTTTACAAATTTTCAGTTCAGGCATGTGAAAAGTTGGGTTGGCCCTTACATTTACTGTGGCCTTGAATTCCATAGTCTTGTTCAGTTACATCTCACTGGAAAATTAGTTCAATGTCTTTTTCTTCTATCATAACACAGATTTTCTTAGGCACAGTGTATTCATTCACTTATTTATTTATTTTAACAAATAATTATTGCTATGTACTGGCACATCCTGGGTGCTGGGGATGTGGTGGTGATTATAGCTGCCTTTGTAAAGTTTACAATCCCATGGGGGAAGTGTACAATTAAACAAGTCATGACAATGAAGTGCATTAAGTGTTATGATAAGCAAAGCAAAGGAATGAAAAGCTGAAACATCAATCTTGTCTATTTATTCACTTTGTAAATTGGGAATGATTAACAAAAACCTACTTTGTGGGGCTAGCATGAGAACCAGCTGAAATCATGTGGTTAAAATGCTTTGCAAAGTGTAGTGACTCTTAGATGTACCTCCTAGTCAAATGCCTTATCTAAATAATTTACATGTTGCAGAGAAAGACTTAGAAGAACACCCCTCTTATTTTGAGAGCCCAGACTGATTCCGCAGATACCAGAGGCCACCCAGGGACCAACCATCAAGAGCTGAACAAAGACGCTATACTGTGAATATACATGTTACTCCCCATGAAAGCCCTGCCCCACTAGGTATCTGTGTTCCAGAGCAGACCATAAGGCCACAGGCAGGAGACAGCCAAGTGCAAGGGACAAAAAGGGCAATGCCCTACAGGTCTCAGCTCACCAGGAACCTGCCAGGCTCACTTGCACTCTCCTGGCTTCCTACCTTGCCTTACTCAGCACTTCTCACAGTTGTAATCACTTATTTGGGTAGTCATTTTCATCAGTCTCTCTCTCCCCTAGTAGATAGCATGCTCCACTAGGACAGGGCCCAGGGCTATCTGCTCACCACTGTACACTCCAGCCCCAGCCCAGGACTGTCAAATAATGCTGCTCAACTGATACTGCCTGAATGAATGACAAAACGCATGCTACTTACTTTGACTTATACCATTTGGGAAGTACAATTTTCTCTCTGAGCAATAGTTTCCACTTGACCTCTCTCAATAATGAAATTCCTACAAATCTATTCCTGGGAGACAGGACAAGCAGGCTGAGGCAGTCACCCGGAAGTGAAAGCTCAGGTTGAAAGGTGTCAGGGTAGTCACCTGGGGTCCCTTTCAAGTGCCTAGAGCAGAAGCTTCTAGAATCTTGCAGCCCACCTCAGGCCAGGAAACATTCTCAGAAATGAGGGAGACACAGCCTTTTAAAAAGTAGGCAGCGTGGGGAGGCAGCTGGACTCAACTCCCTGAGATAGTGAGGTCCTTTCTCTCAGGGCATCTTGCCAAAATCTCTGTTATGTCCTGCAAGGAAATAAAAAATACTATCTCTTGACTTCTGGTGCCTGTTTTTATGCCCTGGTGTGGGAAGTAGTTTGTTTTGTTTTATTTTCTTGGGACAGGGTCTCGCTCTGTGGCCCAGGCTGGAATGCTATAGCACAATCTCAGCTCACTGCAGCCTCCACCTCCTGAGCTCAAGCAATCCTCCCATCTCAGCCTCCTGAGTAGCTGGGACTACAGGCGCAAGCTACCATACCTGGTTAATTTGTAAATTTTTTGTAGAGACAAGATCTCACTATATTGCCCAGGCTAGTCTCGAACTCCTGGGCTCAAGCAATCTTCCTGCCTCGGCCTCCCAAAGTGTTGGAGTGACAGGCATGATGAGCCACCACACCTGGCCTGTGGACAGCAGTTTTAATGGGAAGGGAGAAAATGGGAATATGTTTCAAGTATGTGTGTTTTTATCCTGCTGTCTACTGACTTCAACAGAGGCTGTAGATTTTGAAATCTAAACACAAGAAGCCTCTGTCAAGAGGCAATGACCTAACATTTTGGGTATCACTCCATGTCCACATGAAGAATATCCTTGGCAAAGAGCAGTTGTAGCATAGTAGTGGTAAAAATAACCATTCTCCTAATTTTCAACTAAATATAACTCCTAATGTCTAAAGCACTATAAGCTAGTCAGATTTTTTTGACCTTCAAAAATATCAGTTTGAAAAGCAATATTACCCGTAACATACAAAGTCAGTATTAACTATGACATAAGATATTCTGGACTGCTCTACAATTACTTGTTTTATCACTATCTTAGAATTCTGAGTGTTCCAATCTTTCCCATTGTGGAGTGAAGGGAGAATAAAAGAAATGGGATTTACTTCATGCATTTTTCTCTGTAACAAAGTATACATTGTGTATGTGGTGAAAAAAATAATGCCAAAATAGTCTTCAATCTAGAGACAGAGCCAGGCCTGGTGGCTCACGCCTGTTATCCTAGCATTTTGGGAGGCCAAGGTGGATGGATTCCTTAAGCCCAGGACTTCGAAACCAGCCAAGGCAACATGGCAAAACTTCTTCTCTTAAAAAAAAAAAAAAAAATTTGGGCATGGTGGCATTCACCTGCAGCCCCAGCTACTCAGGAATCTGGGGTGGGAGAATCAGCTGAGCCCAAAAAGGTCGAGCCCGGGAAGGTGATGGCACTCTAGCCTGGGCAGCAGAGTGAGACCCTGTCTCAAAAAATAAAATAAAAATATAAAATGAGACTCAGAGAATGAGTCTAATAAGCAATGAAGAATATTGCAGCCTTTTGGTTCAGGTAAACCTTCCAGGGGTACACAGAAGGATGGAGGGAAATTTAGGTTAGACAACTGGTTCCCAGATGTTTTTGCCAAGCTGAGGCATGAGAGTGGACTTGTTGACAAATGAACCCTTCGGTAGACAATTACCCAAGGAAAAACTGTTACCGATGAGGAAATGACAGTGGCTTAGGAGGTACAGTGTAGAGAAAGGGACACTGGGCCAGAAGAAATAGGTTAAAATTTGAACAAGTAGGGGAAGGAGAAGAGAGTTTAAAGGCCAAAATCATGCCCATTATGGTTCCTTGTCAAACTTTTTCTAATGAAACACTAAGATGACTATCTTGTCTGCAAGTTTTAGTCACTCAAGAATATCAGAATCAACTTCACTTTCCCCTAAGAGAGGCAATTCATCAAATCTCTGTCCTACACATCTTAACCAGGAGGCAGACTAGGTCAGGCCCCTATTATGCTATTTTAAGCCCTGTGAATGTTTCCTTCATAGCACTAAATAGGGGTTATAATTTGAAATTTATGTATGAGGCTATTTGATGAAGGTCACCCACCCCTCCCCCTCCCCCGTAAACTACAGGTTAAGTATCTCCTATCTGTAATGCTTAGGACCAGAAGAGTTTCAGATTTCAGGTATTTTTGGATTTTGGAACATTTCCATACATATAATGAGATATCTTGGAGATGGGACCCAAGTCTAAAGAAAATTCATTTATGTTTCACATGCACCTTATATACATAATCTGAAGGTAATTTTATACAATATTTTAAGTAATTTTGTACATGACTCAAAGTTTTGACTGTGTTTTGAGTATGACCCACCACATGAGGTCAGATGTGACATTTTCTACTTGTGGCTCATGTTGGTACTTTAAAACTTTCAGATTTTGGAGCATTTTGGATTTTGGATTTTCATATTAGGATGTTCAACCTGTAAAAGTTTCCCAGAGGCAAAAGTGTGTCTTCTTTTTTTGTAAGCCCTTAGTTTCCAGTGTCTAGCACAAGGCTCAACACATTGCCTGGCATGTAAGAGACACTCATTTAGTAACCAAATGAATAAATGTAGTTTCACTATCCTTCCCTTTTTTCTCTTATTTTCATCTTCCTTCCCTAGTCAATATTTTCTGGTTTTCCTCTACTTTATTTTATTTCATTTCATTTTCAGATCAAAATTATAATTCATCTCAACTCTTCTGCGCAATGGGTTCTTTTTGTCAACAGCCCTGCATAACACTAGGAGTAGCCTCCTAGGCCTCCAAATTTCTTGTGTCTCTAACCCATAAAACAAAGATTGGGAACCTTAGAGATTGTTAAACTAACAATCTCCTGGAAAAGTCAGAGTATAGTGCTGTGATTAAAAGTATAGACACCAGAGCAGGATTTGAACTGTACTTAGATAACTTACTAATTGTGTGCTCTTACACGAGTTACTTAACCTCTCCAAGTTTTAGTTTCCTCAACTATAAAATGAGGATAATAATAAAATCAACCATCTCAGCCAGATAGAGTGGCTCCCATCTGTAATCCCAATACTTTAGGAGGCCAAGGCCAGAGGATGGCTTAAGGCCAGAAGTTTGAGACCAGCCTGGGCAACACAGCCAAACTCTGTCTCTACAAAAAATAAAATAAGATAAAAATTAGCCAGGCGTGGTGATGTACACCTGTAGTCCTAACTACTGGGGGCGCTGAGACAGGAAGATTGCTTGAGGCCAGAAGTTTAAGACCAGCCTGGGTAACATAGCAAGACCCCCGCCTCTACAAAAAAAAAAAAAAAAAATAGAATAAAATAAAATTATTTTGGCATGGTAGTGCACACTTGTAGTCTCAGCTACTCAGGAGGCTGATGCAGGCAGGCCACTTGAGCCCATGAGTTCAAGGCTGCAGTGAGCTATGTATGACCCTGCCACTGCACTTGCCTGGGCAACAGAGTGAGACCCTGTCTCCAAAGACAAGAAAAGAAAGGAAAGTAAGAGGAAGCACTTTGAAGACTTATTATAATGATAAAATAATTTCTATAAGTGAAGCACTTCATACAGTCTGTTACATGGAAAACATTATAAAGTATCAGCTATTATTATCTCAGTGACCACAAATCCCAAATGTGTATTCTGTTACACATTCTTGCAACTGGTCCACAATTTATACCCCCAAAATGGGCAAATGGACTCAACTTTAGACCCCTGTCCTCTGCTGTCTCTGCTCATTGGCAGTCTCCTTCCCCGGCTATCCATGCTACCAGAGTGTCTGTTCTGGATTAGGTGACGGGGAAGAAGTGGAGGGCAGCATAGTAGAAGGGAGAACAACCCAGTCAAAATCAGAGCTCAATGACCAATTGTTATTCCAGGGCAGAAATTTCTTCTTGGCCTCCAGGCTATTATGGCCTAAGGCATTCCCTTGAATCTCCAGGGAGGCAATCTGTGTCTACAAAACACAGCATTCTTCTTAGAACTCTACTCTGTTAAGCTGCCTCTCCCAAAACTAGCAGGAGCTGAATGTGATTGAATGCTGTGTCACTAGGAAAAAGGAATGCTTTATAACCTTTCTTCAAGCATTTAAATCTTTCTCTCCAAATAGGACAGATGAGATTTCTGCAACATGCAGCTCACAACAGAACTGATGGAGTCTATGTAGCGAGAAGAGGTCAGAAGCTGCCCAAAGCAGCTCTGAGGCTGGGGTCACTGCACCCACCAGCTGCTGCCTGGAAGAGAAACGGGAAAGGGTGGATGCACTATTTTGCATTTTTTCTCCAGACAACCAAAGAAATCAATACGATAGGCAGAGTTCCCTGCCTGGGGAAAACAGCTCTTTGCAACCCAACTTATAGGATTGGGAATATGGGGGAGGGTGGAGGAGTCATCCTCAACACACTTCTGTCTGTGCAAGATGTGGAGAAAAGTAGGAAAGAAGCAGAACTCCAGCACACCTTCAAATGGATGGCTCTTGAAACTGAAGAGACAGTACACAAAACCACACTACAACTTTCTGGGCGAGGGTCTGTGGCTGCAAAGATGGAAACTGATTTGTCGAGGACCCTAGGAGGTGAACTGAAACCAGAATGCAGAAATGCTGGGAGAGGGTGAATGAGGCTGGAGGTCGCCTATATACGTAATTGTACAGGGCTGAGAAAGCCCACTGGGATGTTGTACTTTTTTGCCTTTTAGGCCACATTCAGGGGCTGCTGCAGACAGGGCTATGCCCAGAAAGCAAGAATGAAACGAGCAGGGGCAACCTGAAGCTGTGTGCTTAGGCTCACAAACCTGAGAGCAGGGAAGTTTTCTAGATCATTCTTTTACATGCTGTATGGAATCAAACAAAATTACAGTACCTCCTTTTTCATGACTGAGCCCCTCGGTGAGAACTCGATATTTCCTTACAGTCAACTCAAAATTTCCCAGTTTGTGGGAAATGAGTAATGGGGTTGAGGACACGCTACCCCCAAAAATGGCACCTTGGCATTTGAGAAAAAGCAGAAGCAGTAAAGTCTCTCCGACCTTCTCCTACCCTTTTCTCCTGTAGCTGATCATAAAACCCAGGGGAGATTTTCTGACCTTACCCTGAAGCAGGTCCTAAGATCCTCACTTTAGAGATGCCCTCGCTATGTCCACAAGGAAAGGAGCATCCTTATCTCCAAACACAACATCACAGAGAAGAATCTGAACTAACAGGCCTTGCTAAGTTTGCTTTGGTTTTTACCATCAGATCACACTGTGTTGCCTAATCATATTTCTCCACAACTGTCCACTCTTCATTAAACCTGAGATACATACACACACACACACACACACACACACACACACACATTTAACTGCTCGGGTTTTCATTTCCCTATGAAGACTCATGTCACATAAAACCTACATTAACGAAATGTGTCGAATTTTCTCTGCTAATCTGTCTTATGTAACAGGGACTTCAGCCACGCACCTAGGGAGGGGGAGCTAAAGATGTTTTTCCTCCCCTGCATGGTGAAGAGGAGAGGGTTTGCTATCACTCTCCTCCCTACCACACTTCTCTATTGGAGGCCTGAGTTCAAACACTTACATAGTCATCACCTTTGAAATTAGTTTGAATTTAATTTCTTACTGATTTAAATTTTTTGAAAGTTTCCATTTAGGTAAATGTTTTTCACTGGTGGCATATCTAGTGAAGGTTGCAGGGGGATGTAACTGAGGACATTTTCTTAATGATTGTACCACTTCAGAAGAAAGAGAATATACTTAAAACACTAAAAAATTAAATATTTGATTTGTTTTTCCAATGCTGCAAAACAATTAGGACTGCAAAGAAAAAAAAAAAATCTTGGGGAGGACCCTTTCCTCTTTATTTAAAAGGAAAAATAAAGTCAATTTCCTAAAGAAACAGAAGCTTACATTTTTATGGGACCCCAGGGTGCTACCAATACTACCCTAACACTATTGTTATATTCCAATACAACTTATACCAATACTTGACACTACTGTTAATATAATAGTCAAAATTACTATTATTTTTATTCAAATATTTTGAGCCGCACATATTTATTTCAGCATCCATGTGTGTTTAGGGCTTCTAGATCTTCTAGGCCAACACTCTCTCAAGCACAGACTTGAATCCAGACAGTCTGGCTCCAGGAACCAAGCTCTTAATAAATGTACTGTACTGTCTCTCTGTGTCTTCCATGAACAATTAAATCTGAAAAGTCAGGTAACCCTTTACAACTAGAGAAACTGAGACCAGAGGCATTTGTCCCTGTGACTGCACAGCAGGTAGTGGCTGAGTGGAACTGGAAACCAAGTCTCCCAATTCCCAGGCCTTACTCATTCCACTATCCCTTGGTGACCTGCCAATGCTTTCAGAATGTTACCTCTTTGAATTCCTGGGACGTTCTGAACACTTAGACATGAATGGAGAGTCTACATTGAGCAGCAGTTTAGGAGACTCAGAGACATGGGGCAATGAATACATTTATTTCTCAGGGTCTTTCTAACACTCAGATTCTGTATTAGTAGATACTGTAGTTAAAGTAGATGTTACCACAGAACATATTTAATGTGAAAATTTACTTTTCAGTTGCAAGTTTAGAGATAAATTATACCAAATTTTGTTCAATGTTACCATTCATTTTTGGCTATTACTACAAAGAAAAATGTATCAAGTCATGAGCTGAAAATTTAAAGAAAGCATATCAGATTTAATCCTACCTAGCTACTCACTTACCATAGAGAAAGTGGCACAGAACCAAAGTCCTACCTGGCTTGGGAACTGCACAGCTGCGCTCTATATCTGAAACCATCGTCCAAAGTGCTAGACAGCTCTTGAGAGCTGTGAGCAAAACTATTTTCAAGCACCCCGTTACTTTAAATAGTTCAAGAATCTCCCTCAGATCTCAAGACACTCATCCTCCCTGCCCCACTTGATAACAAATGCCTTAGATTAAAAGCCAGAAATCTCCTTAGAACTATCTGGCCCAGCTTTTTTTTTTTTTTTTTTTTTTTTCTTGAGACGGAGTTTCACTCTTGTTGCCCAAGGAGCGCAGGGGCACAATCTTGGCTCACTGCAACCTCTGCCTCCTGGGTTCAAGCGAGTCTCCTGCTTCACCCTCCTGAGTGGCTGGGATTACAGGCATGAGCCACTGTGCCTGGCCTAGCCCAGCCTTTCACCATCAAAAGGCTTCACATTGCCTAGTGCTTTACAGTCTTCCAATCGGTTTGCCACTTGTTAAGTTCCTTTGATTCCCATGACCACTCTATGAGAACAGGTACTGGGTCTTCACAATTTTCCTATCCCCTTCGCCTAGACAGGGTCTGACCCACAGTGAAAGCTCCACAAACACTTGTCAAATCCTCCCCTGTTCATACGGTGCCCTAAAACTTCTCCCACTATTGCCCCAGTTATGGCCCAGAAAACCTGAGCTCTCTCAACAGCTAGGCAGGCTTGATGGAGAACAAGGCCCCCTGCCTGTGCTGCCAAAAGATGGACTTGAGACAGGTTTCTGGGCTACAGATTCAGGCGTATAGCTTTTTCTCTTTCATTCATTAGTTGTGGACCTACTATTTGCCAGATATAATGTCAGGCTCTGGATGTTCAGAGAGAAACAAAAGAGGGAGTTACAGACTCATGTGGATGACAGACATAACATGTAACACAAAAATATATCATCACAAATCCTGGCATATGTCCTGAAGGTACTGTGATGGAGACCACCAGTGGAAATATAATTTAGATTGGCAGAACAGGGAAGGTATCTCTGAGGAAATGCTATTTAAACTGAGCTCTAAAGGATGGGAGGACTCCAGCTACTCACAGAGTTGGGATGAAGAGAAGTCCATGGAGGCCAAGAAAACAGCACGTAAGCAGCCACCAACACAAGAAAGAGCTTGGAGTAGCCTCTCATAGCAGCCCCTCAGCCTTCCTGTTTTCAGCCACAGCTGTGATGAATAGCTCCCTGAAAGCCCAAACTCACCTCCAGCTGACGGCCACCCACCTCAAGCTTCTGAGCTTCTTTCTACTTTCTCTGATAGTGCCACAGGGCAGCTTGTGCTAATGCCCCCCAAACAACCCTCAATTGTCAGGGACAGGAGCTGGTAGACAGTGTCCCAGTCTCCTGTCCCTTAGGTTCACATCTCTGGAAGGCATTCTATATACCTTTTGGGGGATCTCAGCAGAATAGAGCCTTATTGCCCAAAACAGCAATCTCAAAATCATGCACTTGGTTTTGTCTTTTCCTTTTCTTTCCACTCTTCTCATGCCCTCACTCCTTCCAGATCACCCCTACCTTGCCCCTAAACCATTTCCAGGGAACTCAATCAAGAATGTGCACATGTAGGCCGGGCGCGGTGGCTCAAGCCTGTAATCCCAGCACTTTGGGAGGCCGAGATGGGCGGATCACGAGGTCAGGAGATCGAGACCATCCTGGCTAACACGGTGAAACCCCGTCTCTACTAAAAAATACAAAAAAATAGCCGGGCGCGGTGGCGGGCGCCTGTAGTCCCAGCTACTCGGGAGGCTGAGGCAGGAGAATGGCGTGAACCCGGGAGGCGGAGCTTGCAGTGAGCTGAGATCCGGCCACTGCACTCCAGCCTGGGCGGCAGAGCGAGACTCCGTCTCAAAAAAAAAAAAAAAAAAAAAAAAAAAAAAAAAAAAAAAAAAAAAAAAAAGAATGTGCACATGTTAGAGAAACTGAAAAAAAAAGATCTGAAAGGGGGTGGGCAAGGAGGAAAGTAAAGCAAGATGGGTTTGAACTTGTAGGAATGGGCAGACAATGCAGACTTGCAGACCATAATGAGAATGTTATGCTACATGCTTCTTGGTGAAGCCTGGGTAGACATGCAAAGCAGGAGTCCACACCACAGAAGATGAAGGCTTGTACTGTGATATTAACAGAGGTGATGAAAAGAAATGGGCAGGTTGGGATGTATTTTAAAAGCAGAATGGGGCCGGGCGCAGTAACTCACGCTTGTATTCCTAGAACTTTAGGAGGCCGAGGCGGGTAGATCACCTGAGGTCAGGAGCTCAAGACCAGCCTGACCAACATGGTGAAACCCCGTCTCTACTAAAAATACAAAAGTTAGCTGTGCATGGTAGCAGGTGCCTGCAATCCCGGCTACTTGGGAGGCAGAGGCAGGAGAATTGTTTGAACCTGGAGGGTGGAGGTTGCAGTGAGCCGAGATCATGCCACTTCACTCCAGCCTGGGCAACAGAGCAAAACTCCGTCTCAAAAAACAAACAAAGGAAAAAAAAGTAGAATGGTCTGTACTTGCTAATGAATTGAGTGAAGCAAAAGAAGGGATCACGGATGATCTTGCTTGAGCAACTGCGTGGATGGTGGTAACATTTAACTGGGGATAAAAGAGACAAGATTAAGCAGAAAAATGAAAAGTGTAATTTTATACTCATAAAATCTGAAATATCTGTGTGACATCCAAACGGAAACATCAAGTACACATTTAGATACATGAGTCAGGAACTCTAGGGAGTGGCCAGAACTGTAGATATGGGGGTCTTCTGGGTGTGTGTATGTGTGTGTGTGTGTGTATATATATATATATATATATATATAAAATGTTTAAACTGGGAGACTGGATGAGCTTACCTGCAGAGATTGGATAGCTAGAGAAGAGGCCCTGCGATGGAACTCCAATATTTGGAAGTTAGGTAGAGGACAAAGAGGCAGCAAATGAAATTAAAAAGGAGCCACTAGGCCAGGCATGGTGGCTTATGCCTGTAATTCCAGCACTTTGGGAGGCTAAGGCAGGAAGATCACTTGAACCCAGGAGTTTGACACTAGCCTGGGCAACATAGGGAGACCCTGTCTCTATATTAAAAAAAAAAAAAAAAAAAAAAAAAAAAAAAAACTTAAAAAATTAGCCAGGAGTAGTAGTGCACAACTGTAGTCCCAGGTATTCAAGAGGCTGAGGTGAGGAGGCTGAGGTGGGAGGATCACCTGAGCCTAGGAGGTCAGGGCTGCAGTGAGTCATGATGATTGTGCCACTGCACTCCAGCCTGGGTGACTAAGTGGTGAGACCTTGTCTTTAAAAAAAAAAAAAAAAAAAAAAAAAGTCACCGGAACAGGAAGCTCATGGTATCACACAATCAAGAGAGGAGAAAATTTTAAGGAGGGGGCAACTGTTTTAAATGATGCTTAGAAGTGGAATACTCTGAGGACATAGAACCACCATCATCTCTCATATCTTTCATCAGCATTAAATCCTAAACGTCACATACCCTCAGGCCAGACACCCTGAGTGCAACAAAGCTACTCGTAAAGACAAGCCGATGACTTGAAGCAGCAACTAAATATATGGTGGGCATAGGAGATATTTTACTCAGAGATCCTTAGATCTGTGTTCCTCCATCTGCCCGGGTCTCTCTCCTCTTATTTCTCTAATAAGTGTATATTCCTTTTCTATTCCACTATACGTCTGGCTGTGCTCTAAGTCTTTGAGCTCTTCTAGAAGCCCCAGTGAAGCAGATAAGGGGAAGTATATACTATTACTTCCCCAGGTCCAAGCCATGATTTAAGAATCTTACCACCATAGGCCTATCATTCCTGGCTATCCAGGTCACAGATATATGCAGTTACTCAGTTTCTAAACTCTTTCTTGGTTGACTGTCTCTCTTTTACTCACTGCATTCTCCTTCCATGTGCCTTTGGGCTTCCGTTGTTTCGCTATTGAGCCCATGGGAGTGCCTTAGCACAGTAACTTGGATTTAAAGTTGCCACACAGTAATTCATCAGGGATACCCAGACTGGTCCCACGAAAATTCGCTGAGGTATATGCAATCTTTCTTCACCAAAGTTAAAAACAGGTGGCCCCTGCAAGCCTGCCGAGTGCCCTAATGCCACAGAAAGTTAGCTTTCTAGGAATATTCCATTTCTTTCATCAATTATATGACTTAGATTAGCCAGTGATAGCTAATACTATAAGACTATAACTGAGTGGTAGGAAAAAAATGTTTATTTCATTGCCATCCCTTAAAAAAAAATACAATGATATAGAGAACTTGAAAGGCTCCACAGCTTGAAGCCAGATTTTTCAGGATAAGCAGACATTCTCTCCATCTCCTAAACCACCCCGAATACCTGCAACTAAACTAAAATACCCTGAGTCATGTCATTTTATGTCATTTTATGAAACTCTGTTCAAAAGTTTCCAGTGAGTTTCTTGTTTATTTCACTTAGTCTTACTCCTATCAAAGTCGTCTATAAGCCAGCCTACCATACTACTATTCATAGGATAATACAAACTTTCCACCAATACAGCCCTTTCTCCTCACAAACATGGAACTTGGCTTTGCCTCACCTCACCTGTTCTGTGGTGCTTCCCCAGAATTCTTCTTCCCACCTGCCCTGTGGTGCTTACCCAGAATACCTCTCCCCACCTGCCCTGTGCTGCTTACCCAGAATGCCTCCCCCCACCTCCCCTGTGGTGCTTGCCTAGAATGCCTCTCCCAACCTGCCCTGTGGTACTTACCCAGAATACCTCTCCCCACCTGCCCTGCGGTGCTTACCCAGAATACCTCTCCCCACCTGCCCTGTGGTGCTTGCCTAGAATGCCTCTCTCCTCTCCTGCCTTGTGGTGCTTACCCAGAATGCCCTCCTCATGCAGGCCATACCCCATTCAGGGAAGCCTGCCTGGCATCATGCTCCAGGCTTCATGTTTTTCTTTAAAATCCCAAAGCCCTTAGTACAAACCCATAGTTTAGCCGTTGACTTTTTTTTTTCTTTTGAGACGGAGTCTCACTCTGCCGCCCAGGCTGAAGTGCAGTGGCACAATCTCGGCTCACTGCAGCCTCGGCCTCCTGGGTTCAAGCAATTCTTCTGCCTCAGCCTCCCAAGTAGCTGGGATTACGTGTGCCTGCCACCACACCTTTGTATTTTTAGTAGAGACAGGGTTTTACCATGTCGGCTGGGCTGGTCTCAAACTCCTGACTTCAGGCGATCCACCTGCCTCGACTTCCCGAAGGGCTGGGATTACAGGCGTGAGCCACCAAGCCTGGCCACTGACTTTGTCTTGATTTTTAATTCCACTCCGCGTAGTCTGAATTCTCCATCCAAATTATGGTTTTGTTCTAGTCTCATGGCTTGCCACCGACCTAGGTCAAGCTCTTACTAGAAATGGAACTGTTTTAACAGAACTTCACCTGTCTAACAGAGTCCCTTTTCTACTTAGAAACCCTTTAAAACCTCTCAGGTTGAAGTTTATTCTCTTAATTAGCACATACAATTTCTTATGCTTTAGGCTCACTGACCTTTCTGGCTTCGTCTCCTATCCTTTTTCCTCCACCCACCACTACACACAGCTGTGACCTGCCACATGGAGCTGCTTGTTCCCTGAACCTCTCATGCTAGTTCTTACCTTTCAAGTGTCACTACCTAGAATGCACTTCTGTACTTTACTTACCTAACCAATCTCTATTCATTTTCCAGACTTAGCTAGAGTAAAAACCTCCTCCAGGAAGTCTTCCCTGATTTGGATACCCCTAGTCTGTGCCTCCAAAGCATCCTACTCCTACTACTCCTAACACTTCTTGGCCTATTGATAAGCACTGACTACTTAGGGAGCAGGGGATGTGTCTTTTTTGTATTGTATTGCTATTTTGTATTAGAACAGTTATCTTATGTCTTACCTACCCAGAAGCCAGTAATGGCTCATCATGGCTAACAAAATCCAACCTCTTCAATTTAGAATTCAAAATCCTTGGCAATCTGATCTCTATTCTGTGAACAACCCAGTTCTACTTGCTGTTTTGTAATAGTGTTTCCTTTGCTTTCCAATCCCTAGTTATTGATGCAAACCAGAACTCTACCCAGGATGACGTCCCTTTGGTCCCCCTTCCCATGTTCTCCTGTACATGTCCAACCCATTCCCAAAGCCTCAGCTCAAATCCCATCTCCTCTGTAAAAATATACCCAGACTTCCCTTCTGCCTGAGTCATAATTAATCTCTTCCCCTTCTCTTCTTTTATGACATCTTGACATCTAATTATAGTATTCACTGCTGTTTGCTTTATACTTTTTTTGGGAGGGTGGTCCCTAGTAGATTATGGGCTCTTAGATGATGTCTCCCACAGTGCATATGACATTGTTCAAACTCAGTAATTGTACTAAACTGAGACCCTTTCATTAGAAGAAGTGCTGAGCTCCAAATCAGCTTCTATTCTAGGCTTGGCTGCTTATAACCTTGGGCAGGTCCCTTAACTTCTGTTGGCTTCCCTTGCCTCATCTCTAAAATAAGATTAATCATATTAAGGATGCTTGAAAAAAATTAATTATTTATTATTTTCAAAGTGTCTTGGGATCTTTAGAGATTGGCATTTCTATTTTTGTGGTATCTTTCTTGCTAGAGCTTGCAGTTTTCTTAAAAAGAAACATTCAAAGGAAAGGCATGGTTTATTCAAAGAACGTTTTTTTTTTTTCAGAATCTGAAATAATTACATCCTATAGTTCAGACAAGGTCATCTTTTACCTTTTATAGCAAATGGCGGAGTCTAGAAGAAACCTACTTTTCCTACCAGTGACTTTAAAGTGATTGCAGTATTTATGTTGAATTACAAAAAGATGAGTAAGTATTCTATCATGCAAAGAACAGGGATTTCCCTGAGGGAAGAAATAAATGAAGAAAATGTTTGAAGCATACCTAAATACAAATGACCTTTAAAGAAACGTGTTTCCTATTTATCTGTCCTGGTCAAGGCTAGTCGCAGAAATACTTACTTGAGTGATTAATTCCTTTTAAGACACACAAAGCATATCCAAAGTCAAGAACAAAGAGACCGAAGTCACCGGCAATAATAACTCATGTTTCATATACATTGACTCGCTCAATCCTCACAATACTCCCATGAGATACTGAGGGCAGGTATTATTAAACCTGTTTTATGGTTGAGGAAATTGCAGTCCAGTGTGGTTATGCAACTTGCCCAAGGCCGCTCTGTATGTAGTGAAGTCAGGACTCAAATCGATCCTTTGAATCAAATCCAGGGCTCCTCCTACTCGTATCACTACCTCTTGGCCCTGGTGCCCTGAGTCCTGTAGACAGGAGGGCAAAGAGAATCAGGTACCTCAGAAAACTTCCTATGAAACTTCACGTTCCTCCTCCCAGTGAGGTCCTTGAACCCCTCTGCAGAGGAATCCTTGATCTCCCTTTATCCTAATGCTTGGGCTCTCTCAGTGTTTAGGTGAGCTTTATTTATCTGCCCCCCTTCAACTCAGCCAGAGTGCCCTTCTCCTCACAGGCTTCCATCAACTGCCTGCTGCATGTCAGTAACTTAAATGCATCAGGCAGGAAGACACACTCAGCGCAGGGATGGTGGCATCTCAGGGGATCTCCAGTCTGCATTCACAGCAGTTTACCCTGCAGTTCTCTGAAGAGAGAACTCAAAACCCAGAGACTGCGGCTCCTACAGTCAGAGGAGTGGCTCTTTAAAAATTGTTGCTGGTCTGTACACAAACCTCCTGACTTTGGTCCCCTGTATCCAAATCCCTGCACTCTCTCCTGTGTTCCCACAACACCTGTATGTAGCTTGCACCATTCCTCACCTTGGGCCTTGAGCTATAGTTCTCTGCGGACATGTCGGATGTGTCTTATCTCCCCTGTTGGATAATAAGCTTATTGAGGGCAGGTGAAATGTTGATTATTGTGATAACTATAATGGGAAGCAGTATTTATTTATTGATTGATACTTTTTGAGTGTTAGGTACAGTGCTAAACATTACACCTAATGCTGTAATGAATCTTCACAACAGCTTGTGAGGCAGGTATTATGTTCATCCAAATTTTATAGCTGAGGAAATGTAGAAGTGGAACAATTATTTGTTCAAGATGTCACATCTAATAATCATCAAAGCCAGGGCCAAGAGTGAGGTCTGTCATTATCTTTCACTGTAACCCCAAATGGCCTGGCGGGTACAACGTAACATTCATTGAATGACAGGACGACCTAGAAGTGCACTTAGTAGAATGTCATGAACATTTATTTGATTTCGGTAAACTGTTGTATAGTTTAATTTGGACAGCACATAATATAAATAGCTAAAACTTTAAATTAATGTAGTGCTAAACGTACTATGTACTCAGGCTTGCTCTCTCTGCCGTCCTCTTTCTCTCTTCCCCTCCTCCAGAGCAAAACATCTTTATTTTCTTTTCAATTTATTTATTGAAGAAACTGAAACAGCATCTTGTAGTGTTTCCTTCACTTTGGATTTCATAGATTATATTACATAATCCTCATAACAGTCATATTATTAATCTTATGAGGTAGGTGCTATTATCATCCCTATTTTGCAAGTCAGAAAAAAAAAGGCTCAGAATGGTGAAAAATTGGTTCCAGATGACAAAGGACCTGCCCCCTCACTTTTCCCTGCTGGCCTCACCTCTTACTCTTCCCCTGGTCCCATCCCTCACTTCTCACCACCTTCCCATCCTCTCTTGCTTTCCTGTTTCTCCTCCCACCTGCTTCCTTACTTCATCCTCCTGGTACTTCCCACCTGCTTCTCCCCCACCTCCATCCTCTCTTTTGCTACATCCCTTCCATTTGCCCCCTTGCTTCTCTCCTCCTGCCCCCACACACCTGTTTCTCACCCCCTCCATGCAAATAAAAAGAAAAAGTGACGTAAGAAGTGATAAGTGAGGACACAAACCCAGCTCGCACTGACTCCATGTCATATGCTCCTAACCAAGACAGCCAGCCTCTGGTGTAGCCACACCCAGCAAGCGTCTGCTAAATGGACATTAGTGACTTTGCTATAATTCATTTTACTACTTACCACAGAGACACAAAAAATAAAGGAGAATAGCACTTAGATGTTTTATATTCATTTGCAAGTTTTATGAGAATCATGACTAATATTCAATGTTTGACTAAAGAAGTACAATTCTCTAAAATGACAAACTTAGATATTTGTCTTTTATAAATCAAAGACATCACTACTTCATCATGAGTGGCAATTTATAATGCTCTTGAACTCATAAGTTAAAAGGGTAAAATATGTAACTTCAAAAAGGATTTGGATAAAATAATAGAGCCATAGTGGTTTATGAAAGGAAGCCAAGGTTATTCATGATATATATCTCATCTTTTAAAATTGTAAATTAAAGTAATGTTTATTATTGAACATTTGGAAAAAAATTTTAGAGTACAAAGAAAATGAAAGCCACTTACGATGGTATTACCCTCAAAAACCCCTCATCTTTTGAGTTGACATATGAAAAGCAGCTAGTCTCTTCCGCCATATGCGAGTGCCGGGATGAAGTTTGTGCTGCCAGTAGCAAAGATCTGACCTAGTGTAGAATCTCTAGAGAATTTTTCAGAAGAGGTAGCGAGTATGCCCACAGACAATAAAGCAGGAAGCCATATGAGAGAAGAAATCTGTGATAATAAGGCAAGGGTCATAAAACCCAGAATTTAAAGCTAAGAAAAAAAGACATGAATAAAAAAATATAGATACTGATACTTACAAGGAAAAGGTGAAAAATGAAGACTGAAGGTGGAAAGGGATGTGGATTTATGTTTTAGGCAAATTCCAGAAGTTTTGACACTAAAATAACTTAGGGAAACCACATGCATTTCAAAGACATCTATTTTGACCCACGTAGTGTGAGGTCAGGTCATAGGATGAAATGGAACATAAGAAACTGAGCTGCAGTTCTTTTGTTTTGTTTTGTTTTTTAGATGGAGTCTCACTCATCGCCCAGGCTGGAGTCAGTGGCGCGATCTCGGCTCATTGCAACCTCTGCCTCCCAGGTTCAAGCGATTCTCCAGCCTCAGCCTCCCAAGTAGCTGGGACTACAGGTGTGCACCACTACGCCTGGCTAATTTTTGTATTTTTAGTAGAGACTGGGTTTCACCATATTGGCCAGGCTGGTCTGAAACTCCTGACCTCTTGATCCGCCCACCTTGGCCTCCCAAAGTGCTGGGATTACAGGTGTGAGCCACTGCGACCACCCGGAGCTGCAGTTCATTTATAAAAAGATAGAAGACCTCAGCTCTCCCAAAGATGCCAAGTCAGGGATTAACTGCCACAGCGGGGCTGTATACCGCTTTACAAGCTTGCCACTACAGACACATCCTGGCCAGGACTTCCCATTTGTTACAGTGTACCCAGATTCCTGAACATACTCACCTGGCCTTCTGCAAGGTCACCTCTACCCAGCTACCGTCTCATAGCTAGAGTCCTCTCTGTAGAGATTTACCCCCTCTGGCCTGATGTATACCTCCGCTGCCCTCTTTTTTTTTTTTTTCCTGCCCAGGGAAGAAAATGGCCTTGTCGACCCTGACATAAATGATCAGTGTTCAGCAGTCCACAGGGCAGATGGAAACAGTTTGACATTACACTGCAACTGGCCCTTCTTCAAACGGAATTCCTTCTGGAGACAGCCGCATTTTTAAAGTTAACCACATGCACATCTGTAACGTGACCTGTGGTGCTTATTACGTTCTTTAATAGATGAGGCATAACAGATCATAAATAGTTTTATAGGGAGACCTAATAAGCAGGCCTATTTATTTCTTTCAATTGTATGGCCTTTGCTCCCTGCCTTAGGTTATTTCCATACTCAGAGGGCTGAAAACACACGTAGAAGACTGAGGCAGGCTGTTGGTTGTTTCTTAGAAGCCAAAGGTGACAGCAGGCTCAGCTCTTGAGACACCACCTTGTTGGTCTGATTTTAAAATTGAAACTTACCATACTTCAGTTTTTGGAAGTTTTATTATCATTATTTTTGTTCAGGCAAAATAATCAGTCACACAGTAATTTGGAGATTTTCTATCAAGAGAGGAGAAGAAAAACAGACCACAGCAAAAGGGGGCCAAGCGGGAGAGGGAAAGAAGCACAGAACCGTTTTAAAACAGATACGAGGGAAGTCTTTTTTGTTTGTTTGTTTGTTTGTTTGTTTTTGAGACGGAGTCTCGCTCTGTCGCCCAGGCTGGAGTGCAGTGGCCGGATCTCAGCTCACTGCAAGCTCCGCCTCCCGGGTTTACGCCATTCTCCTGCCTCAGCCTCCCGAGTAGCTGGGACTACAGGCGCCCGCCACCTCGCCCGGCTAATTTTTTGTATTTTTAGTAGAGACGGGGTTTCACCATATTAGCCAGGATGGTCTCGATCTCCTGACCTTGTGATCCGCCCGTCTTGGCCTCCCAAAGTGCTGGGATTACAGGCTTGAGCCACCGCGCCCGGCACGAGGGAAGTCTTATCTCACAAACCCACATCAGCCAGAAGGAAAGAATGCTCTCTTTCTCTCTCCTTCATAACCGCAGCCCCATTTACTTTTTTTCTTTTTTTGAAATTGAGTTTTGCTCTGTTGCCCAGGCTGGAGTGCAGTGGCGCAATCTCGGCTTACTGCAACCTCCGCCTCCCAGGTTCAAGTGATTCTCTGCCTCAGCCTCCCAAGTAGCTGGGATTACAGGTGTGCACTGCCACACCCAGCTGATTTTTGTATTTTTAATAGAGATGGGGTTTCACCATGTTGGCCAGGCTCGTCTCAAACACCTGACCTCAAGTGATCCACCCGCCTCAGCCTCCCAAAGTGCTGGGATTACAGGTGTGAGCCACCGCACCGGGCACCAATTTACTTTTAAAAATTCTCCATTGCAGTATGTTTACAGAAATCCACCCAGGCATATGTAGTTATATATCTTCCTTCCAGAAAGGTTTTGTTTTTATGGTTTCAAAAAATGTACCTGTGGTGTTTCAAAAAATGTACCTGTGGTGTCTAGGCCTAAATAAAATAGCTATTTACATTTCTTTAGTTCCAAATCTATATCCATATATATCCACCCTTTTTACATGATTTTTATCACAGAATATGTACTAGTTTGTGCTCTCATTTTTAAGTGTGTATTTCTACAAGAGTTTTTTTTTCAAATCATCAAGTATGTCTTGAAGCTCTGTTCTCCCATGCTTACATTTCAACATAATTTTTTAAATTTTAAAGTGATTTAACTTATTATAAAATGGAGGTGCTAGAGTTGCTTCGAAGGGAATACCTGCTTTCTCTAGTTTCTAGGTTAAGAGACTCTGCTTTAACTTCACGAGGTCATAATCTCCCCACTCATCAGATTCTGCCCTTTGTTCTATGTCCTTCATGCAATATCTCTAAAAATAAAATGCAAATGTGAAATTTATAGGAAAAAATATTTCTTAAGAGATTTCGAACAGAGAACATTGAGGTTATGAACCTGGTGATGCAGAGGAACAGCCACTTCTAATCAGTATGAACCAGAAGGAGAGAACAGTAGTGGTGTCCGTGACTGAGGTTACGAAGAATCCAGAGAATCCAAGAGGATTGTTAGAAGTAGGTGTGGAAAAAAACCACAAATGTTGAAGAGGTTTTTGGAGGCTACATTAAAGCCTTTTTTTGTCTAGAACTTGTTAGTGTCTCTATCAATTAAGAGCATTAACCTCTCCACATTGTTCTCTTTATAGGTAAAATGTGAGGGGGAAGGACACACTGAATAAATTACCTCTTCTCTGTTGTCCCAGAAACAAAATGACAAAAGTTGCCCCAGATCCCCAATGACTACGTATAATAAAAAGGAATGGCCAGGTGCAGTAGCTGTCACCTATAATCCTAGCACTTTGGGAGACCAAGGCAGATTGATCGCTTGAGTCCAGGAGTTCACGACCAGCCTGGCAAAACTCCATCTCTATTTAAAAAAAAAAAAAAAAAAAAAAAAACACACACAAAAGTTAGCTAGGCATGGTGGTATGCACTTGAAGTCCCAGCTACTCAAGAGGCTGAAATGGGAGGACTGCTTGAGCCCAGGAGGCAGAGGTTGCGGTGAACTGAGGATGCATCACTTCACTCCAGCCTGGGTGACAGAGCAAGACCCTCTTTCTAAAAAAAAAGGAAGTGAAAAGCAAAGGTTAACATATCGTGCCATATTCGAGGCAAAGAGTTGATATCAAAGTTCTTGTTTAATATGGTGAAAAACTACACATTTTAAAAGGAGAGCAAAAAATATTTTTAAAAGCCAACCTTAAATTTACCAAAAAGAACCAAACTAGGAAATGGAAAAATCCAATACAATTTTATTATTAATAGTTATCTACTGCCACTTAACAAATTACCTCAAAACTCAATGGCTTAAAAGAACAAACATTTCTTTTCACAGCTTTTGTGAGCCAGGAATCTGGGAGAAGCTTAGCTGGGTGATTCTGGCTCAGGTTTTACCGTCTAGAGATTTGACAGGTGCTAGAGGATCTTCTTCCTAACTCTGTCGTGCGGCTATTATCCAGAGGCTTTCATTCCTCATGACTGCTCACAGAATCATCTTGTGGATCTCACTGCAGAGTTGGTGAGTAGCTTCACAATAGGGTAGCTGGCTTCCCTCAGAGTCAGTGATCCAAGATTTCAAGCTGGGCGGAATCGGGATGCTTTTGATCTGCTGGTCACATACCCTTACTTACACTGTATTTTATTCATTAGAAGAGAATCATCAAGGCCAGGTATGGTGGCTCACACCTGTAATCCTAGCACTTCGGAAGGCCGAGACAGGAGGATTGTTTGAGGCTGGGAGTTCAAGACCAACCTGGCCAACATAGCGAGACCTCATCTCTATAAATAATTTAATTAATTAAAAAGAAGAGAATCATCAGGTCCAGCCCACACTCAGGAGGAGGGGAATTAGCCTCTGCCCTTTGGAGGAAGAATGTCAAAGAATTTGTGGACACATTTTTAAATCATTATATGATAACTTTAAAAACTATGAGAGGTGACTGGCAGGAAGGGCTTGGGGGGAACACCAACTTCTAGAGAGAATGGAGAAGCCAGATACACAGGAAGGCTCAACTCCTACCTTTACTGCTGCCCCCAGAAACAGTACAAGACAGTCAACAAAATCTTGAGTATCCTTACCAAAACCTCCAAATCAAGACAGAATATATATACTAAGTGCATATGTGTATCTCTCTCATCTTCTGACTGAGAAATGATGGAAATGAATGCTGGAGGAAAACGGATAAATAGAGAAGTGAGCAATGGCTCTGATGCTCTGAAAAGTATGCAAGGCTCTAGGGTTCCAGGCTGAACTGGGAAAACAATCCAAAATCCCCGAGTAATACCAACACTGTTGGGGCCCTGCCCACCCCCCTCAGCATTCACAATTTCTGTATCTGGTTTTTGAGCTTCCAACTGCAACCACCTACAGCTGAGGGTTTTCTGTTTTTTTTCTTTTTGTTTTGGAGACAGAGTCTTGCTCTGTCAGCCAGGCTGGAGTGCAGGTGGCATGATCTCAGTTCACTGCAACCTCCACCTCCCAGATTCAAGCAATTCTCCTGCGTCAGTCTCCCAAGTAGTTGGGACTACAGGCATGTACCACTACATCCAGCTAATTTTTTGTATTTTTAGTAGGTACTGGGTTTTACCATGTTGGCCAGGCTGGTCTTGAACTCCTGACCTCGAGTGATCTGCCTGCCTTGGTCTCTCAAAGTGCTGGGATTACAGGCGTGAGCTGCCACGCCCAGCCTCTGAGTGTTCTTTTGATCAGCAGAGCCCATTTGGCCTCTCAAGGGGCAGGCAGAAAGTGCTGGGAAGTTAATGTTCCTCCCAGCAATGCTCAAGCAATGACTGACATCAGGTGGGATAAATATCCAATTTCTCCACTGTCAATTGCAGTAACTCTGATATGTGTTCTGCACTGCCTCCCAGAGTTCCCTGGTGGGACTGAGCTGCTCCTACGGCCCACAAAAGTCACCTTTTACTGGCACACCCTTTACTGGCTTTCTTCCCTTCCCTTCCTCACTTTTCCATTCACCTACCAGTGCTTCCTGGGACGTTCTCCCAAATAAACTGCTTCCACTAACTTTCTTGTCTTGGTTTCTGCTTCTGAGATAACCCAACCTAAGAACCAATGAAAAGAACAGAATACACACTCCAATGGGAAGTATGAACCCTGATATAGAACAATTAACAAAATCCCAGAATACAGAGTAGAGCCCAGGTAACATACAAGATAGCATACCCATGATTATCTGTAGTATGTTTCCACTTTTATAAAAGTGTCAACCTAAATAACAAACAGAGACAGAGTCTCTAAAAGAAAACTATACATATTCAGGAATATAGCATTGCAATGTGTGTGCCATAGTAAACTATATGCATATTCAAGGGGGTAAAGAAAGACAAAGGCTTTTAAATGAAAAACGAGGAGGATTACATAATTGTTTTAAGATAATTTTCCTTGGGTTACAAGGATCAATAACAAGGGTGACACTAGTCCAAGTTTGGACAGGCAGTTGGGGGCAGATATTCTCACAGAAGTATTTTTTGTGTAAGGTTGTGATAGCCTTTGTGCAAGGTTGTGTTTTTTGCAGTCTTTTGTGGTAGTTTTTGTCACCGAGTATTTATGCATGTGAACCCTTCTCTTCATGGCCTTCCTTGGCTCTATTTGTCAGAGTTTTTTTTTTTTTTAAAACACAAGTGACTATTTTTATTCTGACAACTTTCACAAAAGTATCCCACTCTTGTTCTCCAACAAGCCAGTCAGCCATCTATTTGTCTATCTTTTATTCATCCATCTGTAGACATGCATATAAATATGTCTAGGGACATGCATCTGCCATGCTGCCATGGCTGCTGGCACCCCCTATGAAGCACTTTGGCTGGTACCACTCATTGGAGTATTGTGGCCAGTAGACCAAGAACACCTTGGCTCCTCCTGTGCAACAGGTTTCTGATTTCAAAGGGCCGGAGAACAAAGGCAGGGACCTGGTACCAGCCCCACAAAACTAGAGTATGCAGACCAGGAGTGCTGACCTGGGCCCTGGTTCCCTAAAATCTTCCAGAAATGAACTCAGTTGACTGAACCCACCTTTTACCACAATCAAACCCCCAAGGGCATCAAAGAAGATAAAAAGAAAAAGCCATTCAAAGGACAGCAACTTCAAACAGTGAAGGATTACCAGCCCAGCCTACACAGATGAGAAAGAACCAGCTCAAGAACTCTGGCAACTCAAAGAGTCAGAGTGTTTTCTTACCTCCAAATAATCACACTAGTCTCCCTGTTCTTAACCAATCTGAAATGACTGAAATGACAGAAATATTATTCAGATTATGGATAGGAATGAAGATCATTGACATTCAGGAGAAAGTCAAAACCCAGTCCAAAAAAATCTAAGGAACACAATAAAATGACACAGGAGAGTAAAGATGAAATGGCCATTTTGAGAAAGAACCAAACAGATCTGAAAGAACTGAAAAACTCACCTCAAGAATGTCATAATGCAATCACAAGTATTAACAGCAGAAACAATGAAACTGAGGAAAGAATCTTAGAGCTCAAAGACTAGTTCTCTGTGATAAATCAGTCAGACAAAAATAAACAAAAAGTAATAAAGAAGAATGAAGAAAATCTCTGAAAAATACGGGATTATGTAAAGAGAACAAATGTACGACTCATTGGCATCCCTGAAAGAGAGGAAGAGAAAGTAGGCAACTTGGAAAACACAGTTGAGAATATCATCCATGAGAATGTCCCCAAACACACCAGAGAGGCCAACATTCAAATTCAGGAAATGCGGAGAACCCCTGCAAGATACTATACAAGATGATCATCCACAAGACACATAGTCATCAGATTCTCCAAGGTCAAAATTAAAGACAAAATGTTAAAGGCCGCTAGAGAGAAGGGTCAGGACACCTACAAAGGGAACCCCATCAAGCTAAAAACAGACCTTTCAGCAGAAATGCTACAAGCCAGAAGAGATTGGGGGGCTATATTTGATATTCATAAAGAAAAGAAATTCCAACCAAGAATTTCACATCCAGCCAAACTAAGCTTCATATGCAAAAGAGAAATAAAATCCTTTTCAGACAAGCAAATGCTAGGGGAATTAATTACCATTAGACCTATTTTACAAGAGGTCCTTAAGGGAGTGCTAAATGTCAAAAGGAAAGACCATTACTGGCTACCACAAAAATACACTTAAGTACATAGACCATTGACACTACAAAGCAGCCACACAATTAAGTCTGCATAACAACCAGCTAACAACATGATGATGGGATCAAATCTGCACATGTCAATATTAATCTTGAAAGTAAACAGGCTAAATGCCCCAATTTAAAGGCACTGAGTGGCAAGTTGGATAAAGAAGCACAACCCAACTATATGCTGTCTTCGAGAGACCCATCTCATATGCAATGACACCCATAGCCTCAAAATAAAGGAATGGAGAAAAAATTACCAAGCACAAAGAAAACAGAAAAAAAAAAGCAGAGGTTTCTGTTATAATTTCAGACAAAACAGACATTAAACCAACAATGGTCAAAAAGACAAGAAGGACATCACAATAATGGTCAAAAAAGACAAAGAAGGGCATTACATAATGGTAAAAGGTTCAATTCAACAAGAAGTCCTAATTATCCTAAATACCAACACAGGATCACCCAGATTCATAAAGCGAGTTCTTAGAGACCTATGAAGAGACTTAGAACCCACCCACACAATAAATAGAGACGTCAACACCCCACTGACAGTATTAGACAGATCATCAAGACAGAAAACTAACAAAGATATTCAGGACCTGAGCTTGACAGTTGACCAGATGGGCCAAACAGACATCTACAGAACTCTCCATCCCAAAACAATAGAATATACATTCTTCTCTTTGCCATATGCCACATACTCTAAAATCGACCAACAATTGGACATAAAACAATCCTCAGCAAATGCAAAAGAACCAAAATCATACCAAACACGCTCTCGGACAACAGCATAATAAAAATAGAAATCAAGACTTTAAAAAATTACTCAAAAACATGCAATTACAAGGAAATTATGCAACCTGCTCCTGAATTACTTTTGAGTAAATAATGAAATTAAGGCAGAAATTAAGAAGTTCTATGAAACTAATGAGAACAAACATACAGCATATCAGAATGTCTTGGACACAGCTAAAGCAGTGTTAAGAGGGAAATTTATAGCACTAAATGCCCACATCAAAAAGTTAGAAAGATCTCATATTATCAACCTAATATCACAACTAAAAGAACTAGAGAAGCCACAGCAAAGCAACCCCAAAGCTAAAAGACAAGAAATAACCAAAATCAAAGCAGAACTGAAGGGAATTGAGATGTGGAAAACCCATGCAAAAGATAAGTGAACCAGGAGTTGGAGTCTTTGAAAGAATAAATAAGACTGATAGATTGCTAGCTAGACTAACAAAAAAAAACAAAAGAGAAGGGCCAAATAAACACAAGGAGAAATGACAATGGGACATTACTACTGACCCAACAGAAATACAAAAGAATCCTGAGAGACTACTATGAACACCTCTATGCCCACAAACTAGAAAATCTAGAAGAAATTGATAAGTTCCTGGAAATATGCCAAGATTGAACCAGGAAGAAATTGAATCCCTGAACAGAACAATAACGAGTTCTAAAATTGAATCAGTAAAAACAAAAAGCCTACCAACATAAAAACCCAAGACTAGACAGAATCACTGCCAAATTCTATCAGATATACAATGAAGAGCTAGTATCATTCCTTCTAAAACTGTTCCCAAAACATGAGGAGGAGGAAATTTTCCCTAACTCATCCTATGGGACCAGCATCATACTGATACCAAAACCTGGCAGAGACACACAGACACGTACAAAACCATCAGGCAAAAATCCTTGATGAACATAGATGCAAAAATCCTCAACAAAATACTGCAAAAATGAATCTAGCAGCACATCAGAAAGCTACTCCACCATGATCAAGTAGGCTTTATACCTGGAATGCCAGGTTTCGACATATGCAAATCAGTAAAATTCATGTTGAACCCAAAAAGAGCCTGAATAGCCAAGGCAATCCTAAGAAAAAAAAAAAGAAAAAAAAAAAGCCAGTGGCATTTCACTACCTAGTTTCAAACTATACTACAAGGCTATAGTAACCAAAACAGCATAGTACTGGTACAAAAATAGACACATAAACCAATGGAACAGAATAGAGAGGCCAGAAATTATGTCACACACCTACAATCATCTGATATTCGACAAAGTCAACAAAAACAAGCAATGGGGAAAGGACTTCTTATTCAATAAATCATGCTGGGATAACTGGCTAGCCATATGCAGAAGGTTGAAACTGGAACCCTTTCTTACACTGCATACAAAAATCAACTCAAGATGGATTAAAGATTTAAATGCAAAACCTAAAACTATAAAAACTTTGGGCAACAACCTAGGAAATACCATTCTGGACATAGACCCCAGCAAAGATTTCGTGATGAAGATGCCAAAAGCAATTGAAACAAAAACAAAAATTGACAAATGGGACATAATTAAACTAAAGAGCAACTATCAGCAGAGTAAACAACCTACAGAATGGAAGAAAATATTTGCAAACTATGTATCTGACAAAGGTCTAATATCCAGAATCTATAAGGAACTTGAACAAATTAGCAGGGAAAAACAAACAATCCCATTAAAAAGTGTACAAAGGATATGACCAGACACTTTTCAAAAGAAGGCATACATGCAGCCAAAGGGCATATGAGAAGATGCTCAACATTACCAATCATTAGAGAAATACAAATCAAACCCACAAGGATACCATCTCGCACTAGTTAGAATGGCTATTATTAAAAAGTCAAAAAATAACAGATGCTGCAGAGGTTGCAGAGAAAAGAGAACACTTATACATGCTGATGGAGATGTAAATCAGTTCAGCCATTGTGGCAAGAAGTGTGATGATTTCTCAAAGAACTTAAAACAGAATTACCATTTGATCCAGCAATCTCATTAATAGCTATATACCTGATATGGTTTGGCTGTGTCCCCACCCAAATATCAACTTGAATTACATCTCCCAGAATTCCCACATGTGGTGGGAGGGACCCAGGGGGAGGCAACTGAATCACGGAGGCTGGTCTTCCCCATGCTATTCTCATGATTGTGAATAAGTCTCACAAGAGCTGATGGGTTTAACAGAGGTTTCTGCTTTTGCTTCTTCCTCATTTTCTCTTGCTGCCACCATGTAAGAAGTGCCTTTCACCTCCCACCATGATTCTGAGGCCTCCCCAGCCATGTGGAAGAGTAAGTCCAATTAAAACTCTTTTTCTTCCTAGTCTCAGGTATGTCTTTATCAACAGCATGAAAACAGACTAATACAATACTCAAAGGAATATAAATAGTTCTATTATACCATAAAGACATGTGCATGTATATGTTTATTGCAACACTATTCACAACAGGGAAAACATGGAATCAACCTAAATGACCATCAGTGATAGACTGGATAATTAAAATGTGGTGCATACACATACCACACAGTTATTAAAAAAATAAAGGAGATCATGTCCTTTGCAGCAACATGGATGGAACTGGAGGTCACTATCCTAAGTGAACTAACACAGGAACGGAGTATCACATGTTCTCACTTATAAGTGGGAGTTAAACATTGAATACACATGGACACAAAGAAGGGAACAACAGATACCGGGGCCTACTTGAGGGTGTAGGGTGGGAGGAGGGAGAGATGGAAAAACTACCTATCAGGAACTATGCTTATTACCTGGGTGACAAAATAATCTGTACACAAAAGCTCCACAACACACAATTTACCTGTATAACAAACCTGCACATGTACCCCTGAACCTAAAATTTTAAAAAATTAAAATTAAAAAAGTAAACAAAGGAAAAAGAAAGATGTCTAAAGTCATTTCTTATATTAAGTCTAATTATGTCTACATGGTGCAATCTGGGCTGTTTTTAATCTTCATATTTGTTCTTTTTCATTATACACATTCTCTATAATAAGCAAGTACCATTTTTAAAACAACAATAATGATTGTTTTATTTAAAAAGCAAAAATTGAGGGGGTGGAAAAATAGATGTTGGTCAAAGGGTACAAACTTACAGTTATAAGATGAATAATTTCTGGGGACCTAATGTATAGCATGGACTATAGGTAATGTATTGTGTACTTGAAATTTACTGAGTGAATCTTAAGTATTTTTACCACAAAAAAAGGTAACTATGTGAGGTGGCAGATATGTTAATCAGCTTAGTTGTGGCAATCATTTCACAGTGTATATGTATATCTAATCATCACTTCGTACACCTTGAATATATACAATTTGTATTTGTCAACTATATCTCAATAAAGCAGAAAAAACAAAAAAGGCTAGAAAGAATCATGCCAAGAGGTCAATAAGGTAACTCATTCCAGATGGTGTGAATTTAGATGATTGTGACTTTCTTTTATGACTTTCTGTATCTTTAATGAGAAGCTATTTATTTTTTCTTCCTTGTTCCTATCAAATTGGTCATAATTTTTTAAAATCAGTAATACACAGTGTTGATGAAAGACCATGAAATAGGCAGTTTTACATGTCACAAGGTAGAAGGAGGTTGCTTTAAAGCAGTAAGTTGGCAAAACTTTTCAGGAAGCTAAATTAACAATATAAATCAGAGGTCTTCAAAACCTTGATGCTTTTAAAGATTCAGTGATTATTCTATGTATTTAGCTTAAGGCAGTGTTTCCCAAAGGTTGGTCTCAGCATCAGAATCACTCTGGCCCCACCAAAGACATCTGAATCAGTATCTCTGGGGCTGAGATCTTGGAATTGTGCATTAACAAGTTCTCCTGATAATGCTTATACATACTAAGGCTTAAGCCCTCCTGGCGTGGGGAAATGAAATTCATTCATTAATGTTTATTCTCTACTAAGAATCAGTCTCTGTTCCCTGCACTGGGGACATAGCTGTAAATAACTCAGAAAAGGTCCTTTGACTCATGTATCTTTTTAGTTTGTTTGTTTTTGAGGCGGAGTCTCGCTCTGTCACCCAGGCTGGAGTGCAGTGGCATGATCTTGGCTCACTGCAACCTCCGCTTCCCGAGTTCAAGCGATTGTCCTGTCTCAGCGTCCTGAGTAGCTGGAACTACAGGCGCACGCTGCCACGCCTAGCTAATTTTTTGTATTTTAGTAGAGACGGGGTTTCACCGTGTTGCCCAGGCTGGTCTCAAACTCCTGAGCTCAGGCAATCTGCCCACTTCGGTCTCCCAAAGTGCTAGGATTACAGGCATGAGCCACCGCACCCAGCCTGTATCTAATTTTTTTAACTAACAATTTTAACATAAATGTATGGATTATAGTGATAATTATAACAAAAATAAGAAGTAATGGTAATATTCAATGCTATTCCAAAGAATGGCAGTGGGACACCTTCATTATGTGTTGTCAGATGAAAATAGTTATAATCCCTTTTTTAAAAGTATACCTATGTGTTAATTAAAAGACTAACGGGAAATATGTATCACAAAAATATTAATATTAATTTTGGTTATCTCTGAAGAACATGATTATAGGTCATTTCTGTTTCCTTCTTTGTTCTTTTTGATATTTTCTAAATCCTTGGAATAAGCGTGAATTACTGACATAATCAGAAAAATATATAATATTTAAAGAGCTTGATTTAAACACTAGAGAAAATAGGAAATTTCCAATGCTGGGTCTATCTTTTAAAATATGTTTTGATTTAACAATATTAGCACATAGTTACTTTTCTTACTGACCCAAAGCTTAGAACATTCTATTCCCATTTTTGTAGCTATTCATTTTCAATTTCAGTCTTAAGGAGGTGAGCTTTTAAATTCTCTATAAAAGGAGAGCTCAAGAAGATTCTTAACATTTAATTTTTCTTTTTATATTTTTAATATTCATTGCTTTCTTTGGCCTTTTGTGTGTTTGTTTTGAGACAGAGTCTAGCTCTGTCACCCAGGCTGGAGTGCAGTGGCGCTATCACACCTCACTGCAGCCTCCATCTTCCAGGCTCAAGCGATTCTCCGGCCTCATCCTCCTGAGTAGCTGGGACCACAGGCACGCATCACCTTGTCTGGATAATTTTTTTTTTAAAGACACCAGGACTCCCTATGTCACCCAGGCTGGTCTTGAATTCCTGGGCTCAAGCAGTCCTCCTGCCTTGACCTCGCAAAGTGTTGGGATTACAAACGTGAGCCACTGCACTTAGCCTCTTCCTTGGATTTCAAATATAATACATAATTGTCATGTAAAAATATTAGAGAAATATAGACTAGAGAAAGAGAAAGCCATAATTCCAGCTCTTCCCCACCCATAAGAAAACCACTTTAAAGGGATGGGTTATGTTCTTCCAGATTCTTTTCCAGCATATATGTATATATTATGTATACTTTATATCCAGTCATGTGTCACTTAACAACAGGGATAGTTCTGAGAAATGAATGTATCCCTGCTGAAGGAATATATTCTTCATTCTGAGAAATTAAGCAATTTCATCATTGTGTGAACATAATGGAGTATACTTACACAAACCAAGATGGTATAGCCTACTACACACCTAGACTACATATATATAAAATCTAATTCTCCTAGGCTGTATATAGCTGTATATATAGTCTATTGTTCCCAGGCTACAAACCTGTACAGCATGTTACTGTGCTGAATACTGTAGGCAGTTGTATCATAGTGGTGCTACAATTTGTGTATTTAAACATAGTAAACATAAACATAAAGTATTTGTGTATTTAAACACAGAAAAGATACAATTAAAATACCGCATAAAAGATTTTTTTAAAATGGTGCACTTGTGTAAGGCACTTACCATGAATGGAGCTTACAGGACGAGAAGTTGCTCTGGGTAAGTCAGCGAGTGAGTGGCAAGTGATTGTGAAGGCCTAGGACGTTACTGTGTGCTACTGCAGACTTTACAAACGCTGTATGCTTAGGCTGCACTCAATTTATTTTAAAATTTGTTCTTGCTTTAATAATAAATTAGCCTGAGTTTACTGTAACATTTTTACTTTATAAATTTTTAAATTTGTAAACTTTTTGACTCTTTTGTAGTAACACTTAGCTTAAAACACTGCTGGACATGGTGGCTCAGGCCTGTAATCCCAGCACTTTGGGAAGCTGAGGCGGGAGGATTGCTTGAGCCCGGGAGTTCTAGACCAGCCTGGGAAACATAGTAAAACCCCGTCTCTAAAAAATAAAATAAAATAACCCACACATGCACACAAAAGCATTGTACAGCTGTACAAAAATATTTTCTATCCTTATTTTATAAGCTTTTTCCTTTTTTTTTTTTTTTTTTTTTTTTTTTTTACTTTTTAAGCTTTTGTTAAAAACTAAGACACAAATATACATATCAGCCTAGGCCTAAGCAGGGTCAGGATCATCAATATCACTGTTTTCCTCCTCCACATCTTGTCCCACTGGAAGGTCTTCAGAGGCAATAACACACATAGAGTTGTCATCTCCTGTGACAACAATGCCTTCTTCTGGGCTACCTTCTAAAGGACCTGTCTGAGGCTATTTTACAGTCAATTTTTTTTTTCTTTTTTTTGAGCTGGAGTCTCTCTCTAGTGCCCAGGCTGGAGTGCAGTGGCATGATCTTGGCTCACTGCAACCTCCACCTTCTAGGTACAAGTGATTCTCCTGCCTCAGCCTCCTGAGTAACTGGGATTACAGGTGCGTGCCACCATGCTCAGCTAATTTTTGTATTTTTAGTAGAGACGGAGTTTAACCATGTTAGCCAGGCTGGCTCTCGAACTCTTGACCTCAAGTGATCCACCTGCCTTGGCCTCCCAAAGTGCTGGGATTACAGGCATGAGCCACTGCGTCCTGCCTACAGTCAAACTTTTAATATATATAAGTAGAAGGAGTATACTCCAAAATAATGATAAAAAGTATAATATGGTAAACACATAAACCAGTAACAGTTGTTTATTATCATTTTCAAGTATTATAACGTACATAATTGTATTGCTATACTTTTTATATGATTCATAGTGCAGTAGGTTAGTTTACACCAGCACCACCACAAACAGATGAGCAATGCTTTGTGCGAAGACACTACCATGGCTACTGCATTACTAGCCAATAGGAATTTTTCAGCTCCATTATAATATTTTTGGATCACCGTTGTATATGTGGTTCATCGCTGACCAAACATATTATGTGGCACATAAGTGTATAAACACATACACACACTCATATGCACATACACGTTTACATATATAATTTCATTTACTTTGATACTTTACACACTGTTTGGACTTTGCTATTTCCTTTTACCAAACGTTTTAGATCTCTTTCCATGTCATGTTATAGAGATGTACATCATCTTTGTAATGACTGTAGTGTAGTTACATTGGATGCAAATATCTTGATTTAATTAAAGAATTCTTCTCATTTACACATCATATTTTATAACATTATTGCTGATGTGTAAGAAACCTATTGATTTTGGTACGTTTATAGTCATTCCTGACTTTTTTACTGATATCTCTCATTAGACCTCATTGTTTTTCTTTGTCTTAAATTTTCTAGAAAGGCAATCATATCATTTAAAGATCATGACATTTTTTATTATTTCCTCTCAATATCTCCTATCCTATTTCTTCCTATTGTCTTATGCTTTGGGTAAGACCTCCAGAAGAGTAAGTGATAAATGTCCCCAAGCATGACCATCTGTAGAATTTAGGTAAAAGTTGATATTTTGGGTTCTAGAATTATCAAGAGAGCTAAGTGATCTAATTAACTTGTGCAGACCTGGCCTGAGTGTGCTTGTTCTCAAACGCCACCTGTTTTCACATAGCCTTATAATATACTTTGCAGATAGAGGGTCAGGATGAACCTGTTCAATTACAGACTGCAAAGTCAGAATGAGGAGGTGGTTGGGTGCGCTATTGTAGGTGGATCTAATTTTCAGTTTTCCGTCTTATACATAATCTTGTTCTATACCCAATTTCCTTTTTCTGCTACCTTCGGTCATGAAGTAAAAGAATTAAGAATCCTCCTTTTCTACTGTTTTCATATCTGTCCTATCCGCAGACAGCTCTACTTGCAACTGGATGGTGATAACTTAGGAAGGTAGAGCTGATTCATTGAGTAGAGAAGGGCTTACGTGAATACCTAATATCTTTCTAAGTCTTGGTGACAAGGATAACTAATACAAAAACTTCGGTAGGATTACTGTTATTATTAAGTCCATTTAGAAAGTTGCTTTAAATTGAGTGAGGGGAGGGGAGTTTCATTTTTTAAAATTATTTCCACTTGATCTAAAAATCAGGCTAGCAAGCTGGACTTATTATGGCTTTCGGTGGGTTGCAGCGAGGAAGCAAAGACTGTTTGAGGTCAGCACAATACTGTCAATACCCAAGTTGGAAAGTTATGCTGTTTTTACTTAGTCTCGTCTTGTTCTTAGTAATTGCTTCCTTTCAACCATAAAGTTGTTTAGTGTAGGAGATATATTCCAAGGCTTCTCTTTATATTCACTGCTGCAAGATCCCATTTTAGCATAATTACAGTCTTGGAATTGAAGAGGCAGGCTCACTCTATCTAGCTATGCAGCTGGCTTTCTCAAATGACAATATGATGCTCACCAGCTTAGCAACAGCCAAGGCTGTGAGCCAGGGGGAGGCCCTCATGCTGAAATTTTGCCCTTGCTTTGTCTGTATTTCCTCTGTGAAAATGGAGAAATGGTTTAGAATTTTTAAAAGCACAAAGTTTTTAATTCTCCGAGAGCTTTTGAAGGGACACGCTGAGTTCCAAATGCAGATTTCCGAATCCCAAATCAGAGATTATTCATCTTTACATCTCAAATAGATATTACAGAGAAAAAAGATTTTGCAGTGCTTTTCTCCTTCTTACAATCTTTTCTTTCTGAGAGAAGACTAAATAAAATCTAAGCCAGGTGTGGTGGCTCACAACTGTAATCCCAGCAGTTTGGGATGCCAAGGAGGGCAGATACTTGAAGTCAGGAGTTCAAGATGAGCCTAGCCAACACGGTAAAACCCCGTCTCTACTAAAAATACAAAAATTAGCCAGGCATGGTGGCAGGTGCCTGTAATCCCAGCTACTCGGGAGGCTGAGGCAGGAGAATCGCTTGAACCCAGGAGGAGGAGGTTTCAGTGAGCCGAGATCATGCCATTGCACTCTAGCCTGGGCAACAAGAGTGAAACTCTGTCTCAAAAAAAAAAAAAAAAGACTAAATGAAGTCTAAATTTTCCTAACTCCTTTACCTATAGATGATTCCACATTCAACTTGACTAGAAGTTATTTTCATGATTTGAAATAATTAATCATTTGTTCACAATAAGTTGTTCACATTCAACCCTCAGTTATCAAGAGACTTAAGTTTACATCTACACTGATTTATCTTCTTCTCAAGAAGACCCGGGCCTCTCTTTTCTTCTACTCAACTTGCCCAGATGTATTGCCTCCTGCCCCCAAGTTCTGTTTGTCCTTCCTTCACACAAATTCATCCACCCATCCCCTTTCTATCCCAATTATCACAACCTCAGTTTAGGTCTTTATATCTATTTTCTGAATTATTAAAAAAGCTTCCTAAATGATCCTTCTACTTCTAGGCTCTCCTTATCCACACTCTTTTAAAGGTAGGATCAGCCTGTGTATAGCACCGTTTAAACAGTAATGAACAAAAGACTTAAAAACTATCCATACATAACAGGTGCCAAAACGAGCACTTGGAATACACAGATTTTGAAAGACACTCTCAGGAATGGACTTTCTGCCCTTTTCAAACTGATGTTTCCCTGACACCGGTTCTATATAGCAGCGGTTTTCAAATTTGGGGTGGCAGGGGGAGCTTTTTTTTTGCCCTCCAGGAAAGATCTGAAGTGTTTGGAGATATTTTTGATTGTTACAACTGGGGTGAAGGAGGGAATTACTGGTATCTAGTGTGTAGAGGCCAGGGAAGATGCTAAGCATCCTAAAATGTACAGGAAAGCGCCCACAATAAAAAGCTTACAGTACAAAATCTCAGTGGTACTAAGGTTAACAAAGTCTGCACATGTTCATAAAGAACTGATAAATTTTCTCTGAGTTCAATGCTTCCCATCTCCACATAATCAAATCCTACCATTCTCCAAAGCTTGTTTCAACCTCATCTCTCCCAGTTCTCTCTCAAAGTTCCCAAAGCAGTTCTGATCTGTATTACTCACTGTGGGTCTATCAAGCATTATTTTCCTTTGGAGGTATTGTCTGTGTCCCATGTGCCCTATCTTCCAATACCCTATCTTGTCAGAGCACAGCATCAAGTCATTGGGCCCATATTCCACCGTATTGTCCACAGAACTGACCACAGTGCCCCGCACACATTACACAATTATTTAATACTTGATATCCAAAGATGAATCCATCAGCATAGAAACTGACAACTGAAGTAGTCAGAAAAGAAAATGCTGCAGGGCTCAGATTGGGGCAATTAATCTACAACAATCTTATTGAGAGCAGAGATAAGGGAAATGGGAACATAGAGAAAGGCAGGAATGAGGACTCCAGGATATACTACCTAGGATAAGAGAATTAGAATGTGTATTTACTTTGATATGATTTGTTTTACAGGAAAAAAAAGGAATGTGCATTTAATCAGATTTGTTTTTTATTGTAGTGAAATACACTCAACCTAAAATTTATCACCTGAACTATTTTTAAGTGTACAGTTGTATGGCATTAAGTACATTTATATTGTTGTGCAATCATCATCACCACCATTCATTTTCAGAACTTTTCAATCTTCCGCATTGAAATCCTATATGTACTCAACACAAACTCTGCATTTCCTCCTTCCCCTAACCCCTGGCAACTATCATTCTACTTTCTGCCTCTATGATTTTGTCTCCTCTAGGAACCTCATCAAAGAGGCATCCCATACAATATTCGTCTTTTATGATTGACTTATTTCACTTAGCATGTCTTCGAGTTTCGTTCATGTTGTAGCATGTCAGAATTTTCTTCCTTTTTAAGACTGAATAATATTTCATTATATGTATATATCACAATTTGTTTATCCATTCATCTGTTGATGAACATTTGGGTTACTTCTACCTTTTGACTATTGTTGAAATGCTTATTGTGAAGATGAATGTATAAATATCTGTTCAAGTCCCTACTTTCACTTCTTTTGAGTGTATATCCAGAAGTGGAATTATTGGGTCTTGTAGTAATTCTGTTTTTAATTTTTTGAAGAATTAATGTACAATTTCACATTCCCAGAAGCAATGCACAAGGGTTCCAGTTTCGCCACATCCTCACCAACACTTGTTATTTTCTGGGTGATTTTTTTAATAATAGCCATTTGAATGGGTGTAAAATGGTATTTCATTTTGTGTTTGATTTGCATTTTCCTAACGACTAGGGAGGTTAAACATCTTTTCACCTGCTTATGGATCATTTATATATATATATTCCTTGAAGAAATATCTACTCAAGTGCAACTTTTAATCAATTGTTTGTTTTGTTGTTGTTGAGTTGTAGAAGTTCTTTATATATTCTAGATATTGATCTGTTATCAAATACATGATTTGCCAATATTTTCTTCCCTTCTGTGGGTTGTCTTTTCATTCTGTTAACAGTGTCCTTTGATGCATGCAAGCTTTTAATTTTGATGAAGTCCAACTTAAATATTTTTTTCTTTCATTGCCTGTGCTTTTAACGTCATAGCCAATAAATCATTGCCAAATCCAATGTCATGGAGCCTTTCCCCATGTTTTCTTCTAAGAGTTTTATGCTTTCAGCTTATACGTTTAGGTTATTGATCCATTTCGAGTTAATTTTTGAATATGATGAAAGGTAAGGGTCCAACTTCATTCTTTTGCATGTGGTTATCCAGTGTTCTCAACAGCATTGGTTGAAAAGATGGTCCTTTACCCCACTGAATGGTCTTGGCACCCTTGTCAAAGATCGTTTGACCTTGTATGAGACAAATCGATTCTGAACTCTCTATTCTACTCCATTGGTCTATATGTCAGTCTTTATGCTGGTACCTCATGGATTTGATTACTGTGCTTTGTAGCAAGGTTGAAAATCAGGAAGTATGAGAACTCCCACTTTGGTTTTCTTTTGCAAGATTGGTTTGGCTATTCAGACTCCTTTGAAATTCCACACGAATTCTAGGATGATTTTTCTGTCTCTGCAATAACTGTTGTTGGACTAGGGATTGCATTGCATCTATAGAGCACTTTGGATAGTATTGACATCTTCATATTTAATCTTTCAATCCATGAGTACTGAATATCTTTTCATTTATGGTGTCTTCTTTAATTTGTTTCACAAGCATTTTATAGTTTTCAGTGTACTAGTCAATCAGGTTTTTTTATTATTATTATACTTTAAATTCTAGGGTACATGTGCACACATGTGCAGATTTGAAACATATGTATACATGTGCCATGTTGGTTTGCTGCACCCATCAACTCATCATTTACATTAAGTATTTCTCCTAATGCTATCGCTCCCCCAGTCCCGTAGCCCCTGACAGGCCCCAGTGTGTAATGTTGCTCACCCTGTGTCCAAGTGATCCCATTGTTCAGTTCCCACCTATGAGTGAGAACATGCGAACGTGCAGTGTTTGGTTTTCTGTCCTTGTGATAGTTTGCTGAGAATGATGGTTTCCATCTTCATCCATGTCCCTGCAAAGGACATGAACTCATCCTCTTTTTATGGCTGCATAATATTCCATGGTGTATATGTGCCACGTTTTCTTAATCCAGGCTATCATTGATGGACATTTGGGCTGGTTCCAAGTCTTTGCTATTGTGAATAGTGCCACAATAAATATACGTGTGCATGTATCTTTAGAGTAGCATAATTTATAATCCTCTGGGTATATACCCAGTAATGGGATTGCTGGGTCAAATGGTAATTCTAGTTTTAGATCCTTGAGGAATTGCCACACTGTCTTCCACAATGGTTGAACCAATTTACATTCCCACCAACAGTGTAAAAGCATTCCTATTTCTCCACATCCTCTCCAGCATCTGTTGTTTCCTGACTTTTTAATTATTGCCATTCTATCTGGTGTGAGATGGTATCTCATCGTGGTTTTGATTTGCATTTCTCTGATGACCAATTATGATGAGCATTTTTTCATGTGTCTGTTGGCTGCATAGATGTCTTCTTTTGAGAAGTATCTGTTCATATCTTTTGCCCACTTTTTGATGGGGTCATTTGTTTTTTTTGTTGTTGTTGTTGTTTTCTTGTCAATTTGTTTAAGTTCTTTGTAGATTCTGAATATTAAACCTTTCTCAGATGGGTACGTTGTAAAAATTTTCTCCCATTCTGTAGGTTGCCTGTTCACTCTGGTGGCAGTTTCTTTTGCTGTGTAGAAGCTCTTTAGTTTAATTAGATCCCATTTGACTATTTTGGTTTTTGTTGCCATTGCTTTTGTGTCTGAGTCATGAAATCCTTGCCCATGCCTATGTCCTGAATGGTATTGCCTAGGTTTTCTTCCAGGGTTTTTATGGCTTTCAGTCTAACATTTAAGTCCTTAATCCATCTTGAATTATTTTTTGTATAAGGTACAAGTAAGGGATCCAGTTTCAGCTTTCTACATATGGCTAGCCAGTTTTCCCAGCACCATTTATTAAATAGGGAGTCCTTTCCCCATTTCTTGTTTCTGTCAGGTTTGTCAAAGATCAGATGGTTGTAGATGTGTGACATTATTTCTGAGGCCTCTATTCAATTCCATTGGTCTATATATCTGTTTTGGTACCAGTACCATGCTGTTTTGGTTACTGTAGCCTTGTAGTATAGTTTGAAGTCAGATGGCATGATGCCGCCAACTTTGTATTTTTTGTTTAGGATTGTCTTGGCAATGCGGGCCCTTTTTTGGTTCCATATGAACTTGAAAGTAGTTTTTTTCCAATTTTGTGAAGAAAGTAATTGGTAGCTTGATGGAGATGGCATTGAATCTATAAATTACCTTGGGCAGTATGGCCATTTTCACGATATTGATTCTTCCTATCCATGAGCATGAAATAGTCTTCCATTTGTTTGTGTCCTCTTTAATTTCATTGAGCAGTGTTTTGTGCTTCTTCTTGAAGCGGTCTTTCACATCCCTTGTAAGTTGGATTCCCAGGTATTTTATTCTCTTTGAAGCAGAGAATTGTTTATTTTGTCTGTTAATTTATACTGTTTCTTTATAGCATCAATGGTCTTTACAATTTGGTATGTTTTTGCAGTGGCTGGTACTGGTTGTTTCTTTCCACATTTAGTGCTTTCTTCAGGAGCTCTTGTAAGGCAGGCCTGGTGGTGACAAAATCTCTCAGCATTTGCTTGTCTGTAAAAGATTTTATTTCTCCTTTGCTTATGAAGCTTAGTTTGACTGAATATGAAATTGTGGGTTGAAAATTATTTTCCTTCAGAATGTTGAACATTGGCCCCCACTCTTTTCTGGCTTGTAGGGTTTCTGCCGAGAGATCCACTGTTAGTCTGATGGGCTTCCCTTTGTGGGTAACTCGACCTTTCTCTCTGGCTGCCCTTAACACTTTTTCCTTTATTTCAACCTTGGTGAATCGGACAATTATGTGTCTTGTGGTTGCTCATTTTGAGAGTATCTTTGTGATGTTCTCTGTATTTCCTGAATTTGAATGTTGGCCTGCCTTGCTAGTTTGGGGAAGTTCTCCTGGATAGTATCCTGAAGAGTGTTTTCCAACTTGGTTCCATTCTCCCTATCACTTTCAGGTACACCAATCAAATGTAGATTAGGTCTTTTCACATAGTCCCATATTTCTTGGAGGCTTTGTTTGTTTCTTTTTATCTTTTTTCTCTAACCTCTCTTCTTGCTTCATTTCATTAATTTGATCTTCAATCACTGATACCCTTTCTTCCACTTGATCGAATCAGCTATTGAAGCTTGTGCATGCATCACGAAGTTCTAATGCCATGGTTTTCAGCTCCATCAGGTTATTTAAGGTCTTTTCTACACTGTTTATTCTAGTTAGCCATTCATCTAATCTTTTTTCAAGGTTTTTAGCTTCCTTGCAATGGGTTCGAACATCCTCCTTTAGCTTGGAGAAGTTTGTTATTACCGACCTTCTGAAGCCTGCTTCTGTCAACTTGTCAAATTCATTCTCCATTCAGCTTTGTTCCATTGCTGGCGAGGAGTTGAGATCCTTTGGAGGAGAAGAGGCACTCTTATTTTTAGAATTGTCAGCTTTTCTGCTCTGGTTTCTCCCCATCTTTTTGGTTTTATCTACCTTTGGTCTTTGATGTTGGTGAGCTACAGATGGGGTTTTGGTGTAGATAACCTTTTTGTTGATGTCGATGCTATTCCTTTCTGTTTGTTAGTTTTCCTTCTAACAGTCAGGTCCCTCAGCTGCAGGTCTGTTGACATTTGCTGGAGTTCCACTCCAGACCTTGTTTGCCTGGGTATCATCAGCAGAGGCTGTAGAACAGCAAATATTGCAGAACAGCAAATATTGCTGCCTGATCCTTCCTCTGGAAGCTTTGTCCCAGAGGGGCAGCCACCTATATAAGGTGTCTGTTGGCCCCTACTGGGTGTCTCCCAGTTAGGCTACACAGGGGTGAGGGACCCACTTGAGGAGGCAGTATGTCTGTTCTCAGAGCTCAAAGGCCATGCTGGGAGAACCACTGCTCTCTTCAGAGCTGTCAGACAGGGGCATTTAAGTCTGCAGAAGTTGTCTGCTGCCTTTTGTTCAGCTATGCCCTGCCCACAGAGGTGGCATCTAGAGGCAATAGGCCTTGTTGAGCTGAGGTGGGCTCTGCCCAGTTCTAGCTTCCTGGCCACTTTGTTTACCTTCTCAAGCCTCAGCAATGGCAGATGTCCCTCCCCAGCCAGGCTGCTGCCTTGCAGATCAACCTCAGACTGCTGCACTAGCAGTGAGCAGGGCTCCATGGGCATGGGACCTGCTGAGCCAGGCACGGGAGAGAATCAACTTGTCTGCCGGTTGCTAAGACCTTGGGAAAAGCACAGTATTTGGGTGGGGAGTGTCCCATTTTTCCAGATAGTCTGTCATGGCTTCCCTTGGCTAGGAAAGGGAAATCCCCTGACCCCTTGCACTTTCTGGGTGAGGCAACATCCCGCCCTGCTTCAGCTCGCCCTCCATGGGCTGCACCCACAGTCCAACCAGTCCCAGTGAAATGAACCAGGTACCTCAGTTGGAAATGTAGAAATCACCCGTCTTCTGTGTCAATCACGCTGGGAGCTGCAGACCGGAGCTATTCCTATTCGGCCATCTTGGCAACTCCAAGCGTCAATCAGATTTTTAAAAGAATGTTATTTTTTTTGCAAGCAACATAATAACAGTATTGAAAATTTAGAATAAAAATTATTCATCTCAAATCTCACTTTCCAACGAATCATTTGGCTTCATTTTCCACATGTCTCCTTCAAGTTTTAGCTGCATATATAGATAATTTCAACATGATTATAATCATTTCATGAATCCAATTTTAAACCTGGCTTTCTTTCTCTTTTTTTGGCAGGATCTCACTCTATCATGCAGGCTGCAGTGCAGTGGCAGTGCAGTGGCACAATCATAGCTCACTCACTAAAGCCTCAAATTCTTGAGCTCAAGCGATCTTTTCACCTCTGCCTCCTGAGTAGCTGAGACTACGGGCATGCACCACCAATGCCTGGCTAATTTTTCAAATTTCTTCATGGAGACAGAGTCTCTCAATGTTGCCCAGGCTGGTCTTGAACTCCTGGGCTCAAGCAATCCTCCCTTCTCAGCCTCCCAAAGTGCTGGAATTACAGATATGAATTACCATGTCCAGCCAGAACCTGAGTTTCTTTAACTTATTATTATATCCTACCCATTTTTCTGTGTTTTCATATAGTCACTTTAACAGATTTTGAGTGTGCTGGACCAATAGTGGACTCTGATAGGGGAAAGGACAGCCAGTGGCCTAAGCTTTGGGAAGGGGTAGAAATAAAAAATCCTCTTTTTTTTTCTCTTCGAGTAGTGAAAATAAATACTTTCTAAGCAAAAATGAAAACAAGAGATTCAAAGACTGCCCCAGGGAACCCCTTTTTGTTCTTGGATGAGAACAGTCACAATTCAAAATATATTGACTGGCTTTAACTATGTCTCCTCTGATTCCTCTCAAACCCTAACTCTAAAACATAACATGTAATATTTGCAACCCATCTTAAAAGACAAGAATCCCAGAGCATAAACAACATGTATTTGCTGCACTTTTCACAGTGGATGATGGATATATTTATATCCATCTGCAACTCTTGATTACTCAGAGTTTTCAATAGATGTACAGAAATTCTGTGAAACTGAATCAAATCCAAATAGGTTTTCATATGAAGAGCCCATCTTAACAATATTTGATTTTATCACCTTTCTTGTAATGAAAAACTTGGCTGACAGTGTTGGGTGTTCAACTGGGAGGTATGAATTAGTAAAGACAGGTTTTGGAAACTTTGCCGTGCCAAGTTTTTTAATCAGAGTAGTGAACATGCCCCTACAATGAAAGCAGCCTGTCCCCTAGAATTATCTCTCTTCAAGTAGTTAGAAGGAGCCTGTACAAACTTGACTGCACCCATGAAAACTCACAGCTTCACCTTTCCTTTCCAAGATTTGTGCCATTTCTTGGATAAATTTGAGGGCTGATGAAATGTAAGCAGAGGTCCTGGATTCTGCCTTTCTTTAACTGTTCCCTACCTTTTTAATTTTTTTTCTTTATTTGGAGAACATGTATTTCTAATGAGACTTTCTTAAGATGTTATGAACCAAGAAAATGTGATCAATTCTTTTTCATCTTATTCTTCATTATCATTATCATTATCATCATCACAGACTCTTATTCTAATTTTAAAGCTGTTTATATAAATGTCCCAGTAAGTCAGATTTTTCTACTATCACTTCTTTTTCAGGGTTCAGAAATTAAAACATGGTTACAGCACATACAGTATTCCTTTTAATTAACTTCTGTTTCCCTTCACACTCAATTTAAAATGAAATATTTTTTTAACTGGAATATATTTTGATAGGCTTAAATTAAAACTTTTTTAATGCCCAGAGTCCAGCCCTAAAAGATCTGATACCTTATTCAGATCTCAGAGGTTAAAATAATGAACACCCTACTGAAGAGCTACTAGAGAACTCATTAGTTTCACTTTTCAGGCTGGGTGCCCAAGGTGGGCTACTTCCATCTGTGGGACACACACAAACCTTATTGTAGAGTGCAAAATGCACGTATTTTAGCCAGTCACTTTCAGCATGTTCCAGGAAAGCAGATAGCTCCATTAGGTAATGTCAGAGAAGATAAATGTGTTTCAATTACTTGCCAAAAATGCTTAGTGAGCATCGGAGAGGTGCATTCTGCTTTCGAAATTATTAAGCAGACTATTCAGAAGTACTGAAACATTCATTTTTCGTTGCAGATTCTTGACCAGAAGCCAAGGACAGCTGTCTTCCTCTGACACCCTATGGTGACGCCCACAGGAACTCTCGCCTTTCAGGGTTCAACCCACTAAAAGGTGTGAAAGGATGTGCATTTAGCAGCCCTGACGTCTATGATTTCACTGAAGGATTTTAAGCACAGAAACCCATGATCCCGGAAGGGCAATGCTCTACCTTTAGATACATTTGTCTCAGTAATAGCAATGTGTCTGGGTTTCTCCACATAAATATACTGCAATAAACTATCACAGTCTGTATGCTATTTGTATGTATAAATATATAAATGTACGAATAGATACTATGCATCTTTCTGGAAAGTAGGACCTGAATCTAAGTCATGATATAATTACAATGTGGCATTTCGCTCAATGTATACAAGTGGTACAATGAAAACATCAAACATTTCTGAAAAACTGTTTTTGAAAATCAAATTGTAGGACTATCTGCATCAGAATTATCTGACTTTTAAAAACTGCAGACTTCTGCATTTCCCTGCAGGTAGGGCCTTGGAACTTGCTTTTTAACAAACACTCCAGGAAATGGCCTCTTTCTTAAACATCTTTTATCCAAGGAGGACTCCCTGAAAGTCCCTCTGAGAGAGACTAAGTTCTTTTCTCCCCCTTGGTAGAAGGAAGGAATTAAGTATTTACACTGCTGAATCGGTTTAGGCAAAACTACCCATTAAAATAAGCAGCAGTTAGTAGCATTATTATGATGTCTGTCAAGTAAGTCATCTTTTCTCATTCTGGCTTTTCCTCCATTTTTCTCCATTATGTTCCAGCTGTGGGCACTCAGTTATTCTCACTGATCTTTATCTAGCTCACTAAATGGCAGAGACTAGCCACCATGGCCACTCCATTTAGGGCATGACTAAGTTATCAAGTGACTATTACTTACTAGTAACTCATAGTCGGTGACTAGAATCCTAGCTAGATTTTTCCTTATGACCACTAGGCTGCTTGGGTTGCTATAACAAAATACCACAGACTGGATGACTTAAACAACAGAAATTTAACTACTTACAGCTCTGGAGACTGGAAGTTCAAGATTAAGGTGCCAGTCAATTTGATTTCTGGCGAGGGCTCTTTTCCTGGCTTGCAGGGAGCTGCCTTTTCACTGTGTGCTCCTGTAACCTCTCCTACTTAGTCTATGTGCTTGCAGAGAGAGGGACCTTATGTCTCTTCCTCTTCTTATAAGGGCTCCAACCTTATTGGGTTAGGGCCCCACCTTTATGACCTCATTTAACCTTTATTGCCTCCTAAAGGGCCTATCCAAATCCAATCACTTTGGGAGTTACGGTTTCAACATGTGAATCTGCAGGGGACAGAAGTCATTCCCTAGCAGTCCCTTAACTGGGGAATGAATAAATAAATTCTGGTGCATCCCTACAGTGACATAATAATCAGCAGTAAAAAAGGGACAAACTATTAAAACACAAAAGAACATGGATAGATTTCAAATATGTATGCTAAGTGAAAAAAACAGATTAAAAGGGTTACATATTGTATGAGCCCATATATATGACATTGCCTGGAAAAGGTAACCCTAGGGGAACAGAAAACAGATCAGTTGTTGCTAGGGATTGGGGAAGGGTTTAACCAGAAGGGATATGGATAATATCTGATATTATCCTGATATAAGTAAAACTTTTTTGATGTGATGAAAACTGCTCCTTATCTTGATTGTGGTGGTGGTTACATGACTATACATGTTTGTCAACACTTGCAACACTGTACACTAAAAGGGTAAAATTTACTATACCTAAATTACATTTCATATTTAAAATAGAAAAGAACCCACCTGTTCTGTGTCCTATATTCTGTTGGCTAGTCATCACATTATAATGTCTGGTAATGATATAACGGTTCTTCCCGACCATGGTTTTTTCTTTTCTTCTTTCTAAATTAAACAGAGCCTTCCAGGAAAAGTTAATGTCTTAATAAAGCAGTGAATCTCCATGAAAGTTTGGGGAAATATTTTTTCCTTTGGGTTGGGATGTCCTTTGTATAATCCCACAAACCAAAGTCACTTACTAAGTCTCCAAGCCCATGAACTAACAATATTGCTAAAACGGGTAAAATAGAAATCTTTAGAAACAGAGCCCCGAGCTTTCTTCCTTTGAGCCAGCTTTTTTAAAGAATGGACAAAGACATCAAAGGGATCCAGAGAGCATGAACCCAACCTTCTCTGTCCTACAGCAACACTTGCTCAGGGCAAGAGAGCTAGGTTTCCTTTCCTCTGCTGATGTCCTCCTCCAGGTCTCCTCTACTCTCTTCATTTTCCTGCCATCTCCCTGGTGTCCACACAGCAGCCAAATATCATTTATACCACGTTTTATCATCGACTAAAAGAAAAATGAGCAAAGCCCTTTGTTATAACAACATCAGAAAATTTTTAAAATCCCACCAAGCAAATGAAAGCCGCAATCCTTAGTAGAACCTGTCTCAGAGGAAACAAGTAGCACAGCATTGATAGGTTGTCAGTTAGAGGATGTGGGAAATGGGCAGGCAGATTTTCTAACACATTATTCCCTAGGGAGTTTGTCCATTTATTTGATAAGCCGTGAACTCTGCTTAAAATAGTTTTGGGGAGTCTTCAAAACAAAAAGTTCTGCAGAGGTCAACTTGCCCAGGATGACAACACACACAACGTTGCTTCAAAATAAAATCATCCACCCTTTTTTCACCTGTTAGAGTTCTCTCATCACAGTGTGCAAATAGTCAGCTTTTCACACTGTGGAATGATGGGTGGGAGTCTGTTACCCAAACATTCTCCAAGCTGGGGAATTCATCTGAAAATTAGATGGGGCTGGAAGAGGGGATGTGCATATGGGCACAGTTGTTGGAGGAACTGTGGACCTCTGTTCTCCCCAAGAACCCAAGCCTCAAAACTTTACTGTGAGTCTGAGGACTGTGTGTGTTGGGGCTGGCCTGCACTGAAAGAAAGCTAGGCCATTGTTAAGAATAGCTCTGCAAGATAGTTAGGATTCAGACTTGGCTATCCACGCTTGCTGCTCGATATCTGCAGCTGCAGAAAGCAGCTCTGCATTGTCTTTGTCAGATCTAGGCGCCCAGTGAAACCCAGGAAACCATCCATTCCTCCCCACCCCTCTCAGCTAGTCACTCATACCCTATTTTTAGGATTCCTTAGCAACTAAGCAGCCTGTTATCCCATAACTAATATTCTGCATTCCTGATCCCATTACTACGCTTACCACCCCACCAAATATATGCTGTATCATTATCTGCGAATTCTTTCAGGGACAGGAAAAGCACAATCATCGGGAGCTATTCTGTGCCTCATCACTTCTGGATGCAGGAAATTCTTCCTAGCTCACCCTAAACTCCTTCTGATGAAGCCGAATTATATTACTATCTCTCCATCTTTACTAGAGATGAGAATAGCTAGGCAACATTCTTTTTATAAAAAGCTTTCACTTTACTTACTAAAAACAAGAAGGGTGAGCTGAGTGTGATAGCTTGTATCTGTAAATCCAGCACTTTGGGAGGCTGAAGCAGGGGGATCGCTGGAGCCAAGGAGTTCAAGACTAGCCTGGGAAACATAGCGAGACTCTCCCTCAAAAATAAATAAATAAAAATAAAAACTTATTAACTGTATTTGAAAAAGTCAGAGGACAAGAGAGCTGCATCTGTCCCACTATGGCCCCAGTAGGGGAAGAATTTATATTTTGAGTCCCTTGGCTTAAGGAATTCTGCCATTTTCATTGTAAATCACACAAGCATTTGTGCTACTGTTGTAAGATGTTGTAACATAAGGAGGTGGGGGAAAATACTCTGCTTTTTTCAATTCTGGATCATTTTTAATTATTCAGTCTTGGCAGGTCTACTTCTCACCATTATTCCTCTTACTAACAGCTTGTTTCTATTCTTAGCTTGGTGGGAATGTTTCACTGTGTGATATATTTTGGGAAAATCAGCTAGAGTCATTGAATGTACAAATGAAGAAGCTCATTTTATAGATACATAAATTAATTTAACTTAGTGCTATCCTTTAAAAGAAAGTAGTCTATTTTTCCACAAGAAAATCCAAGTTTAAATGTATCATATTTATTACAAACACTCTTTTCTGACAAAAAGATACTATTTTTCTTTTACCCCATGAGAACTTGATCATAGCAAATGATGCCACAATGAGCTTTCAACAAACACCCATGTACTTTAGAGTTGGAGCAGTATGGGTTCTAGACTCACTGACATAACTTTGCTTCTGTTTTCCTATGGCAGCTGATATGCTCCACTGAAGAATTTGTCCTTGGTAGAGCCTGAAGCAGAGCATTCTTCTGGGACAGGCCCTTCATTTTCTTGCCAACTATTTGCAGCTTTGGCTGTTCAGTTCAGAGCTCATATCACTCTGGTATTCAATGGAATGATGTAGGTAATTTGCATTAGTATTAGCTCTAAACTCTTGGGCCCATGAGTTCTAAACTCTTTTGATATAGATTAGAATATATCTTGTCTCAACATTAACTTCAGTCAAATAAACGAAAAGAGAAAATTAAGAAAGTTATCATGGGATTCTGGGAAGGTTAGACACACTGGTTGGCTCAAAGAATCTCCTTCCTTTTATCCAGAATATTACAAATGTCCTAACAACCCAGTGAAATAGGTCACAATTATGACTAATACCCCTGAGGTTAAGATATGTGCAGATTTCACACTGCACTCTACAATTTTGCCGTCAGAATCTGTCTTTTAGACATTGTCATCTGCTCTTGAGAAATACTATGGGTAAATGTATTCCAATAGTTTCATCTACATTAATATACTTTTTCAAAAAATGTATATTTTAATTCTCATCTAAACCTACCAAATGATGTAAATAATTTTCATTGTTGTCTAAGATAAGCCAAAAGGACCACTTTTGCCTCAGCCATCTATGTGTTTGAACAAAAGTACAATTTTGGTAGAATTATTTAGATGATTTGCCTTAATTTTCAGAATCACTTTGATCCTTCTGATGCTTTGGTAGTTTTAGCCAAATGCTGCACTGGGTGATTTGCGCTGTGAGGACCAAATGGTTCCCTGGGGACTTTAAGGACCCAGAGGTCTTTGTTCCTCTAAAGGCAAAGAAAAAGCTTTCAGCTAAGGAGCTAGAGGCAGAACTGAAAGACTAAACCACTCCAATGCTGCCGTCCTTGCAGCTGCTCTCCCTTCTTCAAGCTTTTCAGCCCAGAACAAGAGTCCATCCAAGGTCTGGTTAGATGCCTTTGTTTCAGGAAGCACAGAGAGTTTGATTAATGGGAACAAATATACAGTTTGATAGAGGAAATAGATCCAGTATTTGATAGACCAGTAGGATGACTATAGTTAACAATAATCTATTGTACATTTCAAAATAGCTAGAGGAGAATAATTTGAATATTTCTAGCATAAAGAAAAGACAAATATTTAAGGTGAGGACTATTCCACTTACACTGATTTGATCTTTTGAAATTACATAAATGTATTAAATTATCACATGTACCCCAAGATATGTACCTTTATTATATACCAATTTTTTAGAGTAAAAAGAAAAGGAAAAAAACACAGAGAAAGAGAAATTCCAGGCTCTCTATGGCTGCTTTTCCTAAATTCCCAGTATCAGAATTTGATGTTTCTAAGTAATGTAGCCCTTGTCCCTTCTTCCCTCCCCTGGTCCTTTCTGCCTCCGGCCAGCAGGAGCAAATGATGGGCATCACATGTCTCCAGCCACAGCCTTTTGTTTTCTTACAAAAGGCAGATCCAGTGTCCTCTTTGTTTAGCACCTGAAACAAAGCACCTGAAAAGCAGGTCCATAATTGGGATTTGGGGCACTGGACCCAGAAACAACACATCAGGGTAGTTCCTTATGGTAAAATTTTGCTAAAAGCTTCTGCTTCATCTTTATATAAGTACTGTGGACTAATTTGTGAGATAATATTTTGGTCATAAGCACATTTTCTGCAAGTAAATAAGAAATTAGCTATTACACAAGTGACTTTGAGGCTACTGCTCTGTATTATTTGCTATCAGTTTTAATAACTGTTTTTAAAATACCATGTTTTGAAAAGAGCTTTGTTTTTCTCAGCTCTTTCTCCCATCTGCTACATTTTGTAAGAAAGCCGTAATCTCATGTTTATGATATTAATTATTGTAGATGTTTAATTTAATGCTATGTTATCAATGCTTTACTGAGACAGTACAGGTTAATAAAGGGATTTGAAATATAAATATTAAACTACAGTATGCATTTTTAAAAAGTAAAACATCTCATAAATAGAATCAGTTTCAGAATTAATACATACTCACCTTTGTACTCACTTACTGTTTAGCTGTAGGTGCATTTTAAAGAATTAGGCCAAAGCAAACTCTATTTGAAAACACCTATTACTTGGAAAATGAAATTATATACAAATGATAACATTATTATGTTTTAAAGTAACCTCCATTGCATGTCTCAGCATAAAGTATTTTTCTATGAAAGTAATTGACCTGTCTTCCTCCTCAGAATACTAGATAAGTAACGCAGGTTGTGGAGTGTGTATGTGTGTTTAATTAATATGAGAGGAAAGACAGAGCCCTGTAATAGGAGACTCTTCTACCTTAAATAATAATTTTCTTAAAGCCTTTTATTCTTGCCACTTGAATGAAAGGAAATAATGCTTTTCTTTCTTATCATCTCCTTGTTTTCCTGGTCCCTCAACTACCAGCTCCCAGCTCCCACTTCTTCTGCCATAGTTGACTATATTGACACGGCTCCATTACCAGCAGACCACTCCCTCCCACAATGCACCACGGTGCTTTCAACCTACTGGATTTCCCACAGGTCAAATTAGAAAGGACTTGGATCAGAGAAGGGCACTTCTCATGGGCAATAATGTGAACTTTGACTAATGATAATGAAGGATGAAACTAGATTGAGAAGAAACATATCAGACAAGTTTTCCTCAGATGGCAACCTAATGTTTTTACAGCATTTTTTCCATCATTACAGTTCTCTCATTCCTGCTTTGATACCACCAACTTGACTTATTGCCTTGTTCTTGTCCCTGGTTTTGTCTTTTTGTTGTTCTTTTTCACTCTGCCCTCTCAGTCATCAAAGGAGAGGGAAAAGCAGTATATTATTTGAGAGATTTCACCTGGATTATTCAGCAAGTGCTTTCATTAGGCTGTATTTGTCAGTCTGCTCTCTTATCGTATTTCCCTCAGTGAGCTTCTTGAAGTTCCCTCAGTGAGCTCCTTGAAGTAACCTCCTATTTTTCAACATATGATTTACAGGCTGGCACTTAGCATACTATCAGTGGTTAATAAATGCTTTTTTTTTGGTCATATAAACTTAATTAATAGGATGTGTAATGTGTCCTGGCCTCTGAAAAAACTGTGTCATCATTGGCTACTGTCATATGGGAGAAGATGAGAAGTCCTATGGCCTCTGAGGCAAAGGCACCTCCCACTTGCTTGGGAATGATGGGTTGGAGGTGGTGAAATTATCAGTGATCAAAGACATGTCTATTGCTTCCCGTTTACCCATCAAAAATAAGCCAAGGCCAGCAAGAATGAAGAGTTGCATGAGTCATCAGATGCTGGTGAAAATGATAGAATTGGAAGCTTCAAAGTAATCCACAAGCTTAATCAACAAAATACTAAATTTTGCTAGTGATAATGCTAAAATTTAGCTTTTTGCTATTATTATTAAGAAAGAGAACAGTATTTTGAAATAAGGCACTTGATTGCACCTAGGTCTTTGTTTTCTTTGTAAGATTGTGCTAAAACCTATCTGCTGCCTGTATTTAAAGGAGTAGTTACAACGTCCCTCCAGCCTCTGTGTAGGAGACAGACATGGGAAATCAGCCCCAGGTCTATGTGTGGGCTCCACAGACACTGCCAATACAAGAGTGCTGAACTCACATCTGAGTCACATTGCTGTACACACTACATAAATGATTTCAGACTTCAAAGGGAGAATATGATAGTGTAATGAATTTAAAATTCACAATGTACAACTTAAGTGAGAAGAAACATATTTTAGTTTACTTCTGTATAGTGGAATTCAATTTAACTTTAAAGTTTCCATTTTCAATGTTGGAGGTAAACTCAGCCTTGTCACTCTCAAGGTAATTGTGTCAATGCAGTTTTAAGGTTAGTCTCTTGGAGTAAATATTCAGTCAAATTAAAGATTTAAGCTCAGTACAGTTGGAGCTCGAATTCAATACATGAGCTGCTATCCACTCTCAAGGATTCTCGTCTTCTCTTTCCCCTCAGGATATGTCTGCGTACAGGGGTTCATCTGGCTGTGTCCCAGGTGCTTGTGTCCTTGCTGCAGCTGAAGGTTTTACAGTTGATAACTTGTAGCCTGTTGTCTAAATGTGATAAAGGCCCACCATGGCCACCCCCAGTCAGCCCCTTCTGGCTCAAGCGAAGCTTGTAGACTCAACCTCACATTGATCTTTTGGGCTTCCCACCCTAGAGCCTGGGCTATAGGTCACCGTGCTCCAAGGCGAGATGGCCCCTGTCATGCCTATTGCTGGACCTGTTGCAAAGCCCAGTGCGCTTCCTCCATGTTCAGGCTGTGGGCACTGTGTCCAGCCTTCTCTCTACTTAACCTTCCATTTCTACTCAGTTTGGCAAGGAGTACGCTGTTGGGTGATTTCCTCCCAGGGTTCCAGAGAAGAGGGTCAAAGGTTCCCCCTGCTCTAGGGTTTCCAAGTTCATCTAGAAGTCTCTATCGCCTACAGCAAGGCTGCAGAGAGGTTGTAACTATTTCTTCAAATACAGACAGCAGATAGGTTTTAGTGCAATCTTACACAGAAAGCAAAGATCTAGGTGCAATCAAGTGCTTTATTTTAAAATACTACTCTTTTTCTTAATAACAGCAAAAAATCTAAATTTTAGCATTATTCCCGGCAAAATGTAGTATTTTCTTGATTGAGCTTATGGATTACTATGAAGCTTCAAATTCTGTCATTTTCACCAGCATCTGATGACTCATGCAACTCTTCATTCTTGCTGATCTTGGCTTATTTTCGATGGACAAAAGGGCAGCAATAGAATCTCTTTGATCACTGATAATTTTATCACCTCTAACCCATCATTCTCAAGCAAGTGGGAGGTGCTCTTGAAGGAAAGTTATGACTGGGTACTAGGCCAGGACGCTTTGGAAATGGGGTGGTTGTAGGGGGATGGTAGGGCACATTGAGGACAGAAAAATACTTTTTCCTCAACAGTGAATTAATTGGCTACACTGAAGGAATACCGAACTTTGTCTGGAAGACCTTCAAGTGTAACCAGGAGCTGTGTTTCTTGAGAGCAGTGTCCTGAGGCAGCCAGCCTGAGCCATCTTGAAATTCTGTGGAGACCTGGAAGTATCTTTGGTTTCCATGGCCAGAGAGGCACAGAACACCTGGAGCATGGAACACCACCCTTATCCACTTCCTGCCTTCTAATCCCCACCGCCTGTGCTGAGTGATGTTATGCGGATGGCCATGACAGTCTGCTTTACACTGGTTCACTACCACTGTCATGTTTGTAGTGTTTGGCATCATGAGACATGAGTGAAAGAGATTATTATGGCAAAGATAAGGATAGGCAGCGAATTGCTATATGCGTAGTTCAAAAGTGAAATCATCAACGTTCATCTGGCTGACCAAGTGCATTACATACAAGGAGAACTAGAGTGGTTGCCTACCTCTACCCAGACACAGAAGACTTTGGTCTGCAGATGGCAACAGAATCCACACCAGAATCCAACTTCCACCCAAAACCTGGTCAACATCTAGTGATGCTGCTGCTGCTCTCCTGGTTTTAGCAGGAGGATTTTCTTTGTTGTCCCTAGTCCCATGACACAGTTCCCCTGTGGCTTGAAGCAGGGCTCTCCTGCAGTGTGTACCCCACAATGGAGCTTGGAGCTTAAAAAGTCCCCATCTCCAGGCAGACTGGCTTCAGATGAGAATGAGAAGGAAGCCTAAACATTTCAGGCATGAGACGCTGTGCCAGTTATCAATTTATTACCTATCCATTCTGAATTCACCCTTCACTGCTTGCTCTGCAATAATGGAGTTAGACTCAGTATCTCTCTTCTGCCAGTTAGCATGAAGTTTGTCAGTAGAGGGTGCTAGAAGGGCACTGGAGGAAGAAGGGATTTCTTGTCCTATTTCTGGTATGCACCTATCAGCAAGTTCCTGCAGTACACACTGGTTTACACAGCATCAGCTCCTCCAGTGCACAGGGGATGGGAGTGTCCAGCAGCCAGCAATAAGTGGTACCTCCCTAGGTGTATTGTTCCCTATCACCTTCTCAGGCTGCTTTGCAATGGAGTACCCTAAGCTCAGCACTTCCCGAGAAATATCTCCCCAAAAATCCTCTCAGGGAGCTTTGCCATGAGATCCAAGGCATGGCACCTCCCCATGGGAAGCTTCCCCCGGTAATCTAGAGGGTGGATTCCCAGGTAGTCCCACCAGTAGACGACCTCAGCAAACCTCTTCTTCATCCAGTGAGCTATGGTTGCACCATCTACCAATGAGATCTGCATCTGGACCTCAGCCCAGGATGGAGAAGTCTCTTCCTTGGGTGCTCAAGCTCAGCCCTGAGTTGTGGCTGCTCTCCATTAGGTTGCTTTCAGCCTTAAAGTTATTTTTACCTTTGACTAGCCAATCTCCGCTTACTCTAATCTTTTGTTAAAGTTAATAGTTCTTTATTCCAATTTCTGATGTTCAAATTACAATGTGGTATCTGTCTTCTGATTGAATTCTGAACTAGCACTGATGCCAAAATGCAAACATACACAGCTATATCTGCTCCTAAGCCCACTGAAAATACACACACACACACACACACACACACACACACACTTTGAAATAGGGCAGAAGAGACTTAGGAGACCCATGTGAGCTCAGCTTTACTGCCAAAAGATATTTTCCAAAAGGAAGTGAAAAGGAACTCAGAAGGCAGAGTGAAACTTAGACCACAAAAAAAAGAAAGAAAGAGAAAGAAAGAAAGAGAGAGAAGGAAAGAAAGAAAAGAAAGAAAGAAAGAGAGAGAGAGAGAAAGGAAGGAAGGAAGGAAGGAAGGAAGGAAGGAAGGAAGGAAGGAAGGAAGGAAGAAAGAAAGAAAGAAAGAAAGATAGAAAGAAAGAAAGAAAGAAAGAAAGAAAGAAAGAAAGAAAGAAAGAAAGAAAGAAAGAAAGAAAGAAAGAGAGAGAAAGAAAGATAGATACTGTCCAGCCCTCTTCAGGAACACAGAGATAGGCACTAAGTTGCCATCCATGGAGACATAAATGAAGAACTACTCACTCACTGCTTTGCACTTTATAAGGATGTTGGAAGGTCTTCAAGTCAGAGGACAGAAATAAAGCCCAGGACTCACCAGTGAGCACTCAAAATATAAGTTCAATTCTACTAATGGGGGATATTGGTGAGTCCCTTAATCCTGAATCCAGTTCTGCCTCATTAGATAAGGAGGAAACCCCGGGGCCCTGGCATCTAGGACCCCAGACTGCCATCACCCTGCTGCCAATAGTGCTTTACCCAACTTCCACTGCCCACTCTCTTGACCCACAAGGCATACCTGGGAGTTGACCCAACCCTCTTATCAATCCGGCCTTCCTATTTATCTTTTGCATCATCCCTGCACTTTGGGTTTTAGGGGTTTTAGTGCCTTCCCTTCCTCTTTTCTCTTCTCCCATCCTCCTTGATGGGGAGACTGGAAGAGGCACAATACAATTTCTAAATATGTTTGTTTTTAAAAAAACTCTATAAATAATTATGAGGTAGAAATCATAAAAGCATGGGTTCAAAATGAATAAAAATGCCAACTCCCTTAATGTTATGCAAATAGGTACTGTGGCTTATGACAAAATTGCTGAAGACAGCTTCATGCTGGGATTCAAAAAGTGCTGTATTTCAAATAACAGATCGAATGAAACAAAGCTGATGTGCTTGGAAAAAACCGGGGTAAGATGACACCAGCAGTGGTTCTAGTGTTGGCAAAGATTATAATGCCGAAGATACATGCAAGGAACTTACGTAAAACCAGGTCATATGTGAGAGAGAAAAACTCTAGAACATTCTTAAATGCACATGTAATTTTATATGATATGGGATTTTCATAAATAATAGTTAATTATAACAGTTTTTAGAAAAAGACATTTGACTGTTTTGGCTATATCCTTAGAAGTGTATATTATTTTCAAGTTGGCCTACCATTTTTTTAGTTGCTTTCTTGGGGGAAAAAAAAAAAAAAAGGAAAGTCTCCCCATATTCAGGATTGCCTAATGTTCAGGCACACGAGGAGTACCATGAGCCTGGTAGCTAGTAGTCAGACAATAACCTGTCTCTTTCAGTTCAAGGTAAAGCAAGCTTATGCTTGAGCCTCCCTCAAAGCTTCCTGCTTTAGGAATTTACTCATCTCTCGGACCTGGTGAGAACAGTGTCTGGCTCCCTGAGATACTAGTTTTCCTCCCCAGAAAAGTAGTTGGGAGCCCCTGGCATAGAAGTCTGTTTTAAAAATTCTGACACAACCCATATACATACATACGGTTAATTGGTTTTCAACAAAGGTGCAAAGTCAATTCAATGAAGAAAGAAGAGTCTTAAATGATAATCACAAATGATTATGGAACAACTGGACATCTATATACTAAAAAAGAGAGAATCTTGATCCTTATCTTGTACCATATACAAAAATTAAGGTAAAAATAGATCATTAACCTAAATGTACAACCTATAACATGTTTAGAAAAAGTCATAGGAGAAAAATTTTGTGACCTTGGGTTAGGCAAAGATTCATTAGATACACCTATAACATGATCCACAAAAGAAAAAAAACCTGATAACTTGGACTTCATTAAAACTTAAAACTTTGGCTATTGAAAAGACACTGTTAAAAATATAAGCTACAGACTGTGAGAAAATATTTATAAAATACATATTCATTAAAAGACATATTTCCAAAATACATAAAGAGCTCTCTCAACTCAGTAGGTTTTTAAAATCCCATTTAGAAATAGGCAAAAATTTGAACAGACACTTCAACAAATTAAATACATAGATGGCAAATATGCACATGAAAAGATGCTCATCATTTAATATATGTGATTGGCAGTTTCTTATAAAGTTAAACATACACTTACCATATGACCCAAAAATCCCATTCCTAGGTATTTACTCAAGAGAAATGAAGATATATGTCCACTCAAAAAACTGTACACAAATATTTATAATGGATTTATTAATAGTCACCCCAAACTGAAAACACCCAAATGTTTTTCAACCACTGAATGGGTAACAAATGATGGTACATCCATATAATGCCGTAAAAAGACAGGAAATACTGAAACATGCAACAACACGGGGGAATCTCCAATACATTATGCTAAGTGAAAGAAGCTGGACTCATAAGGTATAGGACAGTCTGCAAAAAAACAAAATGAGAGGGACAGAGAAGTAATCAGTGGTTGCCAGCAGCTGGAAATGGGGAGGGGGTTGACCACGAATAGGCTCGAGTGAACCTTTGGGTATGACAAAAATGTTCTATATCTTGATTGTGGTGGTAGTTACATGACTGTCTGCATTTGTCAAAGCTTATTAAACTATACTTTAAAATGGTGAATTTTGCTGTATATAAATTACAACTCAATTTTAAAAAACAAAAACAAAACCAAACACCTCTGACCCAGATCACGGTGGTCATTGTTGGTGAAAACTGCTGGCTTCTTAGCTCTCTTATGAGTGGGTTTACCAGCTAATCCCTGACATATTTGTGGTTCCAGGACTCCTAAAGGGTTGTGCAATGGTTTGTCTCCTTTCTCAAAGACAGCTGCTGACTGCTGGTGAAAGATAGAGAGAAAGAAAGATGTACACAAGCAAGTCAGGGAGAACTTTATCTTCCTTTTCCTTCCTGTCTTTCTTTTATCTTCTTCCTCCCTCTTCTGCCTATTTCCTGAAGCTCTTTTTTTTCTCTCATTTACTTTTCCTATTTATTCATCAGCTGAAACCTTGCTGAAAGGGATTAGCTGGTGGCTAAATCGAGCAGGGCAAAAGGACGCATTTGCTTCTAATCAGTAGTACACCAGTAAATGATTAATAACCAGCTCTCTGAAACACAAACACACACACACACACACACACACACACACACAACTAAAGTTTCTTTTAAATTTTACTGATATGAGGAGTATACAGCACAGGCTGGGCGCAGTGGCTCATGCCTGTAATTCCCAGCACTTTGAGAGGCTGAGGCCAGTGGATCACTTGAGGTCAGGAGTTCAAGACCAGCCTAGGGAACATGATGAAAACCCATCTCTACTAAAAAAAAAAAAAAAAAAAAAAAAAATTACAAAAATTAGCCGGGCATGGTGGCGCATGCCTGTAATCCCAGCTACTCAGGAGGCTGAGACAGGAGAATCACTTGCACCCGAAGGCAGAGGTTGCAGTGAGCCAAGATCATGCCATTGTACTCCAGCCTGGGCAACAGAGCAAGACTCCATCTCAAAAAAAAAAAAAAAGAAAAACGAAAAGAAAAGAAAAAAGAGTATATAGCACAGAGTGTATAAATATTAGCAAAACAGAAAATATTCTTTAATGTGAATTTCATATAGCCAATAATTCTCATGATTTTTGCTCATGAATGTTTCACTGATTTTTGCTGAACTTTTGTATCTGTAGCCAACATATCATTATAAATAACAAAGAAGTGTAGTTTTGACAAGAATCCTGGCTGATATTTTCTTTGTCATTAATGAGTAAGATGAAAGTGAAACAACAAAGATATGTGTTAGAACTTTATTTGTCAATAATGTGAGTGACTCGGGAGAATTTGATAATGGTATTTAAATACTGGAATAATATTTCCTCAATCTTTGTGCTATTCACAAAGCAAGAGCAATAGACGTGACATGCTTTTAACTTTAATGTACAACATTAACATTTTCTCCATCGCTAGACTAACAACAAAACAGTAAGTCAAGCCCAGATTTTGAGCATGTCTTGAGTTCTCTGGTGTAAATGCTCTCACTCCGGTCAATTTCTAACTACCAATGTGACATCGTTGAACTCAGTGTTTTGAACAGATGTGCCTAGAACATTGTACAGTATTTCCACCATTCAGATACAACAACGGAATGGCATCAGGAGCATAGGAAATGGTTAAATGTGAGAAAATGATTTGAAAGTGATGAGTTTTGAGTGTTTATTACCTTTGTTTTCAATATAATTTATTGAATTGCAATTTTATATTATTTAATTTTTAATAATAGCTGTGTGTAACTGCCAACTCATAAAATCTCTAAACTGACTTTCTCTCGGTTCCTTAAGCTGGCTCTAGTCCACTAAAGATCTTGGTGCAAGTCTCTGGATCCCTCCCCAACCCCAAATGATGGGGGAGCAGTAGCAGCATGAAGGGAGAGCGGATGCAAGCATAAGTTGTTTCTCTTGAACCCCACTGCTCTCAACGTGCTGCTGGGGCTGCTTTGGTCTTATAGGATGGTCCCCTGAGCTACTCAGACTGCTTGTTAGGGGTGCTTATCAATGTCATCAGCCAAACCATAAACTGTGTCAAGATATTGATGTGAATTTCAGTGAAATAAATGATTTGGTTTTCTTTGTTAAATTTTATTCATTAAAATATGCTTTTTTAAAAATGAGGATTTATTGTCGAGGGCAATATTGTTATTCTGAAACTCCTTTCATTTTAAAGTAAATCTGAAAAAGAACCACCAAAATGGTGACAATTTTATTGTGAATGGTGAGATTTTTTTTCTTTCTTCTTGTGATTTTCTGAAGTTTCCAAATTTTCTACGATAAATAGCTAACATTTTAGTAGTATGAAAAACAATTGAGACAAATGTTTCGTAACTTGATATTCAAGTTACATTGGTGTTGTCCCTTTAAGTACTAGAAGAATACATAGCACTTTCAGTAAAATAATGCCGAGGGAACAGACATTGCTATGCTCAGTTTCATTTAAAAACCAAATGTCCGGGAATTGGATATGGCTAATTATCAATTTCTACCCAGATGGAAGATTTTCCTTTTTTTTTTTTTTTTTTTTGTCATTAGACAGAAAAGCACAGTGTCTATGGTTGATCATTGCATTTAGCCACTTTAATTGGAAAGCTTTAAGAAATAGGTGGAGCTTAAAAGAAGGGAAGTTTAGTGTATCAGGAGTGAAATGTTGATACAGGCACAAGAGAAATTAAAAAAGAAACATGTATAATAGATGTCATAATTAAAGATTTTCAAGCTTGCTCTATTACCAATTCAATTAGTGTTGGAAATGGAATTCACACCTTCTCATATCTGCCTTCCAAATTATGCCAAGATTTAGCAGCTTATAACAAGAAGTATTTTTTTTTTCAAAGTTTCTGTTGGTCAGGGATTTGAGCATGGTTTACCTAGGTGCCCCTGCTTCAAGGTCTCTCATAAAGCTTTCAGCCAAGGCTGCCTTGACTGAGAGAGTCACTTCCAAGCTCTCTCACATGATCGATGGCAGGGAGTTCCCCATGAACTGTTGGACTAAGAACCTCAGTTCCTCACTAGCTTTTGGGCAGAGGCCTCCCTCAATTCCACGTCACATGGGCCTCTCCATAAGGCAGTTTATGTCCTGGATTGGAGCGTGTCCTCCACCTTGGTTCATCCATCATTTCCTGTCTTCCAGACACTTGCCAAATTGCTCATCAACTGATGGAACATTCTTAATTCCCAATAGTCACAAATTTATTCCCATTTATGCAGTTATTGGGCAGGGAACAGACCGAGGTTTAATCATGAATGGGTGTTGCATTTTGTCAAATGCTTTTTCTGTATCAAACGATGTGATTACATATGAATTTTCTTCTGTAGCCTGTTGATGTGTAGATAATGTAGATCACATTGATTGATTTTTTTAATACTGAACTAGCCATGCATACCTGGGATAAATCCTATTTGCCATGTCATATTTTTTTTAAATACATTATTGGGTTTGATTTGCTAGTACAGTCAAAATCCTCCATATCTGTGGGTTCTGCATCCATAAATTCAACCAACTGCAGATCAAAAATATTTAGAAAAATAACAATAAAATAACACTATAACAATGAAAATAATAAAAATAAAAACCAATATGGTATAACAACTATTTACATAGCATTTACCCCATATTAGGTATTACAATCACAAAGTGCATAGCAACATTTTAGTCAATTAACAGACCACATACACAATGATGATCTCATAAAATTATAATTCTATATTTTTGCTGTAACTTTTCTATGTTTAAATATACACATACCTACCATTGTGTTACAATTGCCTATGGTATTCAATGCAGTAACATGTTGTATAAGTTTGTAGCTTAGGAGCAATAAGCTAGATCATATAGCCTATGTGTGTCCTAGGCTATGCCATCAAGGCTTGTGTAAGTGCATGCTATGATGTTTGCACAATAACAAAATCACCAAACGCATGTCTCAGAATGTATTCCTGTCATTAAGCAGAGCATGTCTATAAAGTAATCTAGAGGTGATTTAACATATACAGGAGGATATGCCTAGATTATACGCAAACACTGTGCCATTTTATAGAGGAAACTTTAGTATCTGTGGAATTTGGTATTCTCCAGATCTTGAAACCAATTCCCCATGGATTCCAAGAAAGAACAATGTTTTCTTGAGGATTTCGGTGTCTAAGTTTTTGAGAAATATTGGTCTGTAATTTCCTTTTATTCTACTGTGTTTGTCCAGTTCGGGTATCAAAGTAATACTGACCTCATAAAGTGAGTAGAGAAGTATTCCCTCTTCTTCTATTCTCTAGAATAGAATGTTTAAAATCAGAGCTAATTCTTCTCAGAATGTTTGGTAGAGTTCTCCAGTGAAGCCATCTGGGTTTAGAGATTTCTTTTTTCAGAGCATTTCAGTGGCAGTTCAATTTATTTCATGGTTATAGAACTATTCTGTTTCAGCTTGTTTGAGCTTCAGTCATTTATGCTTTTCAAGAATTGGTCCATTTCTTCTAAAGTTGAGGATTTCTTCTAAAGTTGTTTAATTTGTAAGTGTACACTTGTCCATGGCATTCCCTTTTATTCTTCTAATACCTGCAAGAATTATAATTATATTCTGTTTCATAACTGATATTGGAAATTTGTGTCCCCTCTCTTTTGATTTTGTCAGGCTTGCTAGAGATTTATCAACCAGCTTCCTGTTCCATTGATTTCCCTATTGTTATCCTTTTCAATTTTATTGATTTCTGCTTTTATCTTTATTATTTCCTTCCTTCTGCTTGTTTTGGGTTTATTTTGCTCTTCGTTTTTCTTGAGGTAGAAACTTAGGTGATCAATTTGGGATCTTTTCTAAGGTAATCATTTTATTTTTTTGAATGTAATCATTTAGTGTTATGAATTTCCCTCTCAGCACCACCTTAGCTTCATTCCACCAATTTTGATATGTTGTATTTACATTTCCATTCAGTTCGGTATATTTTTTAAAACTTTCCTTTGAGACTTCCTCTTTGCTGAGGTATTATTTAGAAGTGTGTCATTTAATCCAGGCGCGGTGGCTCACGCCTGTAATCCCAGCACTTTGGGAGGCCAAGGTGGGCAGATCACCTGAGGTCAGGAGTTCGAGACGACGACGACGACCACGACGAAGAAGAGGCACGACGACGACGACGACGACGTCGACGACGACGACGACGACGACGAAGAGGCAGCAGCAGCAGCAGCAGTAGCAGTGCAGGAGGAGGAGGAGGAGGAGGAGGGGGAGACGGGGAGGGGGAGGGGGAGAGGGAGAGGGAGAGGAAGAAGGTGTCGTTTAATTTTCAAGTGTATAGAGATTCTCCTGAGGACTAATTCAATTTCATTATGCTCAGAGGACATACTCTGCATAGTTTGTTTTCTGGCCAGAGATGTGGTGTGTCATGGATGCTTCAAAAAAAAAAGTGCATTCTACTGAGTGTTGTATTAATGTCTGTTAGATCCTATTGATTAATTCTGTTGTTGCTGATTTTCTGCCTAGTAGTTCTACCAATTACTGAGAGAGGGATGTTGATGTCTTTAACTGTAATTGCAGAGGTCCATGATAAGACATTGAATTTGAAAAACATACAATGTTTGAATATAAATTTAGGTGAGAAAGTAAATATTTCTTTAGAATGAGAAAATAAATCTAGAACACTGACACAAAATCCACAAGCATCACAAAACCTGGAAAAATAACACAAGTGCATTATTTTACTGCCTGACATACCTCTGTAGTTTTGTCCTATATTTTTTGTCTAGATGCTCTTTAATTGGTAATTTTGTTTAATTATAATTCAATAGATTGAATAGAAATATAATTCAGTCTTTCTTCTAACATGGTTAATCAAAAATTTTTTATTATTGATAGTTTAGGTTTTTTTCAGCTTGACAACTTGTTATTAGTAATGGCTTGTGATTTCTTAAGATTGTCATCTCATTTGGGAAAAATTCTATCACGTCTTTTCTTTTTCTGTGATATCTACACATTTCTTTTCCATATGTACTATAAAGTTGGGAAGAATTTTCTATAGACTAACTTCTGGCTCTATACATACTTTGGGTTCAGGTGCCACAGAACATGTTCATAATGCAACACAAACTCTGGTCCTCCCCACATTGTGTTAGAATGCAGACAGAGTCAGGCACTGGACTATAGGTACTCCTGGAAGCTATTCCTCCACTAGGATAGCTATCAATAAGATACTAGACACAGACGTAACTATGAATCACATAAATATCCTCTGACCAAATTTTTTTAAATGTATCTTAAACTCAACTTCCCCTTAGCTGGAACCCAAAGTTATTAGAGCTACTCTAATACCACCTGACAAAACAGAACTGTGACAGACAGTAAGTCAAAGTGGAAAGAGATAATGCCCTCAACCAATTGTGATTAAGAGATACTACTTTTGCAGATTTTACAAAAACTTACGAACGTATTGCTAAGGCATTTTCCAGGACCCATGCAAGCGTCCATGCAAGTGAAGAGCCTTGAAGCTTAACATTCATTAGTTTCACCAAAAATTAAGTCCTGCTACTGACATTTTAGTGGAATATCCAGAGGAGAAGGAAGTAAACACTGGTTCTTAGCCTCCCCCCCACCATCTAGCAGCAGAAGTTTCTTAGATTTCTTTTTAAAAGTACTTTTCATTATGAAAAATTCCAAGCATACACAAAAGTAGTAAGAATAATATAATGAATACTCATGGTACTCATCAGCTTCTGTTTGTTTGGACACTTTCAATTCAAGAAATTGTAGGAGATAAATACAAATATGAATAAGATATGGCCTATGCCTTCATGTATATATCTATTATAGTAAAGAAGACAAGACATGAGGCCAACACACAGCTATGTAATACTACCTAAAGGAGAACAATAAGCCATGGAAGGAGAGATGACCTCTGGCCAGGGATGACCAGTAAGGGCTTCAAGGAAGACATGGCCTAGGCAAAAAACAAGTACACATTTTAACTTGTCCACGCTGAGACAGAATCAAGATATCTAAAATACATATTTTCTGGGTTTTTACTCTAGAGTTCCTCTTGACTTTTAGGAAATAATCCAACCTCCTTACTATTTATCTAGACCTCTAACCAGATACTCAGATTCATTCAGATTTAAGTATCATTTATTGAGTGCTTGCCAGGTGTGATGGCTAATTTTATGTGTCAACTTGACTGGGCTAAGGGATGCCCAAATAAGAGATAAAATATTATGTCTGGGTGTGTCTGTGAGGGTGTCTCAGAAGGAGATTAGCATTTGAATTCATAGACTGAATAAAGAAGATCTCCCTCACCAATGTGGGTGAGCATCTTCTCCTGTCTTGGACATTAACTCTCCCGGTTTTTTGAGCTTTCAGACTCAGACCGGCATTCATACTGTCAGCACCCTGATTATCAGGCCTTCAGACTCAGACTGAATTACACCACTGGCTTTCCTGGTTCTCCAGCTTACAGATGGCAGATTGTGGGATTTCTTGGCTTCTATAACCACAGGAGCCAATTTTTATAATAAATCTTATATATATATATTTTACATATATATTCTAGTTGTTCTGTTTCTTTGGAGAACCCTAAATAATGCACCAGGTGCTGGTCATTTTCATATGCACCATTTCATTTAATCCTCACAACACAACAAGCCTGAGACAGATATTATAAGCACCACATCTGAAGATGAGAAGAAAATTCCAGAGAGGCTACTTGTACAAAGCTGCACAGATAAAAAACATAACTAAGCCCAGAAATTCTAACTTCAAGGGCTTTTTAAATTTATCATCTACCCCTGCATGGTACTTTTATTAAATTTTCAAAATACTTCCCCATTTCACAAACCTTCAGTGGCCCTCAGTCACTACATGATGAAATTAAATGTCCTTAGTTTACCATTTTCCATTCTCTAAAATCCAGTCTTGGTTTTCCTTCAACTTTATTTTCCATTTGTAAGACTATGTCTGAATTATCTTTCTATGTTTAGGATATTGCCCTCCTCATGAAGCAGAAGTCCCCTCTCACTACGGAAATTAAAAGTTCATATGCTCATTTTCCTGGCATTCCTATCGATTAGCGCTGTGCTATCAACTATGGTAGCCTCTGGCCACATGTGGCTACTGAGCACTTGACACATGGTTAGTGCAACATGTTGAAAAATTTTGGATATATTGGGTTAAACAAAATATATTATTAAAATTGGTTTCACCTAGTTTTTGTTTGGCTTTAGAGTCAAGGTCTCCCCGTGTCACCCAGGTTGGAATGCAGTGTCACAATCATAGCTCACTGCAGCCTGGAACTCCTGGGCTCAAGTGACCCTCCTGCCTCGCCTTCCAGAGTAACTAGGACTACAGGCATGTACCACCATTCCCAACTAATTTAGAGACAGTGTCTTACTATGTTACCCAGGCCGGTCTCAAATTCCTGGTCTGAAGCAATCTTCCCATCTCCTCGGCCTTCCAAAGTGCTGGGATTAGAGGCTGTGTTTTTTTTTTTTTTTTTTTAAACCTTTCTTATGTGGCTACTAGAAAACTTAAAATTATGTATGTGGCTTGTATTATATTTCTATTGGACAGCATGTAGCTAGAGTGTTAATGTGTGACTAGGTTATACCCATGATTTGTCCCCATTCTAGGCTTGAGGTTGAAAGCTAATGTTGTGAATATGAAGTGACTCTCCATTCTGTTGAGAGTAGTGGCAGTGATAGTAACTGTATCTATTTTCCAGAGGCAGCAGAGGTATCATCCACTCTGGGTCAAGTGGTATTGGCAGTCTCAGTTTTGGTATTTGCATCCAGCAGTGGCTACAGTGATGGCTTCTTGGGACCAGTTCCGGGCATAATGTCGCATGCTGTTCCTGAAGATCCTGTAGGTGTCAAATATCCTTCTAATAAATTCCTTTTCTGCTAAGGCCCTTCATGGAGTCTCCCTCTCCACCCCAGTCCACAAGATCCTTCCCTTTTTCAGCATCAATAGTGAATAACATTCAAACCACGCACTTGGCACTTGGCCCATACTAGTTATCTTATCACAGGAAAGTGTCTAGTTTTCTCAGCCAGACTGTAAAATTCCCTGTGGCAGGAACCCTGTCTTTACGTAATTGTTTCTTAGTATCTGTCAGACCTTGGTCACAGCATCACTGGAGGAATACTTGTTAGTTACTACTGCAGATCTTTGAAGTAGGCAGGGTGGCTATCATTATTCCTGTTTGTACAGATGAGGAAACTGTTGTTCAGTGACTGGCTTGAGGTTGTGCAGCTGGCTTGCTGCCCAACTGGGGCAGTAGCTCAAGCCTTCTCACTGCCTGCCCACATCACTTTCCTCTATTTCAGGCCCTGCCAGATAAAATGGTGTATTAATTTCATAGAGCTGTTATAACAAAGTACCACAGATTGGGTGGCTTAAAACAACAGATATTTAATGACTTAGAGTTCTGAAAGTTATAAATCCAAAGTCAAGGTGTCCACAGGGCCATGTTCCCTTGAAAACCTGTAGGAAAGTCCATGCATGCCTCTTCCTAGCTTCTGACGGTTTGCTGGCAGTCTTTGGCATTCCTTGGCTTGTAGCTGCATAACTCCGATTTGTCTTTGTCCTCATCTGGCATCCTCACGTTCTGTCTCTGTCTTCACATGGTCACCTTCTTAAAGGGACAGTAGTCATGGTCGGTTATCCTACTCTATTGCAGTATGACCTCATTTTATCTTAATTAAATCTGCAATAACTTTATTTCAAAATAAGGGTACATTCTTTGGTACTGAAAGTTAGAACTTCAACATACCTTTTTTCGGAGTAGCACAATTCAGTCTCTAACAGATGGTAACCATAAGAGAAGCAAATACCATAGAAACTGAAGACTTTGTCTTGTTTCTAGGATTTATTCCAAGGATTACATTGTAGTGAGGTAGAAGGTGGGGAAGTGTTTTCAAGTATATATTCCTACCTACTACTTGATTTGCACATGGACTGACAGGGTTTGGTTGATGAGCATATGTTATGAGTTCAGTGAATCTCTTCTCTCGTGTAAGGACTAAATGGCCCCTACAAATAAGATGCCAGCCCCATCCTTCCTGGTAGGTCTCCCCAGCCATCCCGAGGCAGCTATCCCATTTAGAGGGGAAATGATGGTGTGTAATTCTGATAAGTCAATGGAAGAAGAGGTTGTTGCAGTGAGCCTATAACTCTTTTCCAGAGGGGTCTTTGGGGGTCTAAGGTATCACCTGGGTCCTAGATGGGAGAGCTAGTCCCATCTAGGCACAGTGAGAAGCCTAACCAATGGATGCAGCTAGCATTTAGACTATGTATCCATTTAGATGGTATTTCTTCTTTTCCTTTAATGAAAATGTATGTACGTTATTAATAAAAATAAATACAGAATTAAAAAAAAAAACATTAAAAGGAAAATGCTAAAATGAGCTCTGCTCTAGTTCAAAAGAAAAGAATGACAATAGTTTCCAGTCAGGCCCTTTGAGGTCCTACACAAGGATAGTAATATGACTGGGACTCTTAACTGGGGGTAACTGAAATCTCTAATGAAAGCCTGCTAATGACACAGAATCAAATCACCAAATAAGCCTGTCTCCAAATCCAATTTCTTTAGATGGGAAGGGCATAGACTTTATGGTCAGCACTATCCCTTAATGTGAGACCTTGGGCAAGGGACTTAATCTCTCTGAATTTGCCCATGTATAATAGTGAGGATAATTATCTAGCAGGTTGTGGTGAGGATTTCATATCTAACATAGTTCACAGCACATACAATAGGGATTCCATTAACTTGAAGCCTTCCTTCTCCCCATACTACAAACATACGTAATATAAACCCTGCCCACTGCCCCACCATCACCCACCCTTCTCCATCCCATTTGCTCTCTCCAAGGTTCCTATTTATAAATTAGTTGAGGATACATATAAATAAGAAGTGACTTGCATTTAGTACACCACCAACTAGTTAGACTCTGACAAACTTCCACACTTATCAAATCAAAAGACACTGAGCGACAGATCACCCATGCCAGGCATGGTGCTTGGCACTGTGTGTTCATTGGTGAACAAAATGTCTTCCCTTTCTTATGGAGTCCGCTGTTTAGTGTGGAGGCAGTGAAGAAACAATAAATAGACCATTTAAAAACATATTGAGTACCATGGAAAAGATGATAAGGTGCAATGATTGAGAATAATAAGGAAGGCAGGGGAAAATTTATTATTCTAGGAAGGATGGCCTTTCTGAGGTGACATTTAAACTGAAACTTGAAAGATAACAAGTTAGACATTTAAAGAACAAGAGGAAGGGTCTTCCAGGTAGTCAAGGGGGCATATACAAAGCAGCAAGGCAGTCAGGAGCTAGAAGTGTTTGAAGAGGAGTAGTGGGGGCTAGGGGAGGCAGCGTCAACAACATTCAAGGGCCATTTTGAATAAAATCCAACTTCTTACCAAGACCCGGAGGCCCTACCTGATTTGGCCTCTTACTCCCCCGACCACTTCCCCTTCCCACTGTCCATCCCACCTATTCTTTCTGTCCCTCTTTCATATCAGACTTGCTACCACCTCAGGCTCTGTTCTGTGGTTCCCTATGCTGAAAGCTTTTGCCTCAGGTCTTCCGATGGCTCCTGGGCCCCTGTGGTAAGTTAGGGTTCAGATTAAACGTCACCTCTGGAGAAAGATCAGTAATCACCGCCTCTCTGTCCATCATCTTTCTGTGTGGTTTGCTTTCTATTCCTTATCACCATCAAACATTCTTTTGTTTACTGTCTTTTATTGTCTATTCTTTCACACTAGAATGTAAGTTCCATGAGTTTATTGTATTTCTTATTGCTGTAAATCTAGAGCCTGAAACAGTATCTAGTATATATCGGAAACCCAAATGATACTGTTTAATTAATGTTGAATGAAATGAAACTGAAGAGGTAATGTAAGGTAAATAACTTACCACACTGTGTGAGACAAACAAGGATTTCCCGGAAGAGGTGTTTTAAAATTAAAACTACAGGGTGGTAGTGAGAGGTGGTAGGAAAGCAGAGGTCGCAGCTACAAAATAATAACTTGTTCATCTCCGTTTCTCCGCTATCTTATGAGCCCCTGTGGGGTTGGGACGGAGTTGTATTCATCTTTCCATCATCAGCGTCTAGTACGGGGAGTAGCAAATAGTGAGCATTCGACAGATGTTTGCAGAATAGTAACGGACTAGTGTGTGCAGAAGGCTCTATTAACTGGGCTGCAGCACAATTCAGAGAAGGACAGTAGGTATGGCAACAGAGACTCTGCTGCCTAGGCAGCAATGGCTCACGGGACAGAATCGCCAAGCAGTGCCCCGCAAGCGGAGCGCAGCACCCATTGCGCCTGCGCATAACAGGCTCTAGTCCCTCTGCTGTGGGAAGCCAGCACCACTTCTCACGCATGCGCAGTGTATTCTTCCCACCTCCCACAAGATGGCGGAGGGCAAGTAGCAAGGGGGCGGGGTGTGGCCGCCGGAAGCCTGGCCGCTGCTGGGGGGGACCTGCGGGCTAAGGTCCGGGAGCAGCGGACCGAGGTTGGCTCGATGCTGTTCCCGGGAACCGTTGTTGGCTGTTGGTGAGGAAGGTGAAGCACGCAGTTGCCTTCTCGGGCCCCAGCGCCCCCTATGTACGCCTCCCTGGGCTCGGGTCCGGTCGCTGCTTTGCCCGTTTCTGTACCACCCTCAACTCTCCGGTCCTGGAGCACCGGCGGCAGCAGGAGCTGCGTCCGGCAGGAGACGAAAAGCCCAGGCGGCGCTCGTACTTCTGGCCACTGGGCGAGCGTCTGGCAGGTGAGTGAGGCTGCAAGCATTGACGTCTCCTCCCCCGGCAAAGCTTCCTCGGCTTTGCCCCGCCGCTGCTCCGGACCCTACGGTGCTCGGCCCGACCCCGTGGCTCTCTTCTCTCCACGTCCCACCCTCTCCCCTCCCCGCACTCCCCATTCAGGCCTCCAGTTGGCCCCTGGCTTTGCAGGTTCTCCATTCTCACGCAGTGGAAGGGGGTCGCGACGCCCGCAGTCCTCCACCTTTCCTGGCTGTTGCTGGAGCTTCGCCTCTGCAAGCGGTGCCCCGTTCGCGTTAGGTGGGTGGGTCGTCCGCCCCTCCCATTTTAGTCGCTTACCAGTCTTCCTCGTTTCGACTCTCTTGCTTCCTCTAAAAGTTTTAAACTCTCTGCCTGGGAAAATACCCGATAGCCCGGCATGTGGAGTTACAAAGAAAGGGCTGTTATCCAAAGGCCAGTGAATTTTGTTCACTTTAATGAGAGAATCAAGTCCCCAGGAGCCTTGGATGGTTTAGGTCGGAGTCTGACTCCTTGACCCTCGGAGTAGAGGAATGGTGCCTGTGTTGGCAAATGATTGTTCATCTAAATCATTCATTTTTTTCGGCTGTAGGAAATCTTTGGCCTCTGATCCTTTGAGGTGGGGGCGTGAGCTTTCTAGATCTAGTGAAAGAATTGGGAAGTGTTATATTCGTTTTAAAAAAGAAGACCTTATGCAGTACATGTAAGACATCACTTAATGGTACAAGCAAGGATAAGTGATTTATTCTTTTATTCAGTGTTAGCTTAAATTGCCCACTGACGTTTTAGAATTCCATGTTGTACAAGCCCTTTGTTTCTATTTAGACAGGACTAAAATGGAAAAAAGCTTTTTAAGTTCAAAACTTCTTAAATTGCTTGTATTCTCGATTGTTGTTACTGCTTAACACTCCTTAGGAGTACTCGATATTTTCCATATAATTTAGACTTGTCAGTCTCAGCTCCCTCCTTTATTTGTGGAGCAAGGGTAGTCAGAATTACTAGTGTAAAAAACTGTCCTAAATAACGTGGTACCTTGCCAGAGTTGGAAGTGCAAAATGTAGGATCAAAGCGGTAGCGGAGGAAGTTGCCATGGCTAATTTTTCCATCTTTCCCTGGATGCAAGGGTTGGATAATGTGTCAAGAGCCCCAAAATTGTAGAAGTGAGATTAAAAATATAAATGATAGCTTGCTCTTTGAGATTGCTAATGGGTGGACCTTTTTATTAACATTAAATTGAGCAACATCGTTTTCTGGAAGTTATGCTAGTTGTTCTCCAAAGTTATAAGCACAAACTATGCCTGCTGTATTAGAATTGTATGCTAAAAGTTTTTAACGCGTGGGTTATAAATAGCCTGACAGATTTGTTTACTTTTCATTCTGTCTCATAACACATAATCTGTTTTTCCCTTTGCTGTGGACTTTTGACCTATTAATGCATTTTTAAATTTTAGAGATAGAATTGTTCAGCTTAAAAGAAGGAGGAATATTTTTATGTTTTATTCTTGTATGAGCTAGTTGATTCGTTGCTAGCCTTCACTTTTCTAGAACCAGAGCCTGTGTGTTTTTAGAGCTGGTTGTCTCTGAATTCTCTGCATACAGTTTGAAGGGACCGTAGCAAAGTCGGGGTTTCTGAGCCCCAGTCAGTGGCTTACTGCTTTTGGCAAAATGATTTGAAGCTCTGTATCAAAAAACATCTGACCTCAAACTCTAAAACCTCTGACTTTGGCAGGGTGTGGTGGCTCATGCCTATAATTCCAGCACTTTGGGAGAGGCCAAAGCGGATGCATCGCATGAGTCCAGGAGTTTGAGACCAGCCTAGGCAACATGGTGAAACCTCGTCTGTACAAAAAAAAAAAAAAAAAAAAAAATACAAAAATAAGTCAGGCGTGGTGGTGCATGCCTGTGATTCCAGCTACTTGGGAGGCTGAGGCAGGAGGATTGTTCGAGCCCGAGATGTAGAGATTGCAGTGAGCCAAGATCATGCCGTTGCACTCCAGTCTGGGTGACAGCGAGACCCTGTCTCCAAACAAACAAACTAGCCCTCTCACTCTTCCACTCTTAATGGAATTTGGTATTTTTTCCTTTCTCTCTCACTTTCTCTTTATGAACCTTCTTTGTCTCCTTGTTCGTCCAATCCATTACCCTAGTGCTGATTTCATTTGCCTCCCTGTGTAACCAGGATCCCATGATCATCAGCTTTTACTAAGCTGCTATTGGTGGCCTAGAATGCTTCACTTTCTGTAGACGTACCTTTCCAGTGCCCAATCCTAAATAAGCCTCACTAGCTTTATCAGTTTGACCCCTGAAATTCTGAGGGACATCAGAGACAGCTATATGAGGATATTGGTAAGTTTTTATGCCAGTTGGTGCTCTCTGCTGGGTCTCTAGTGTTGTGTTCCTTTTCTTCTCATTTCCTAAGGTTTTTATAGCAAATAACTTGATCTCTTCCTTTACTGAGAAAAATCTCAACCATCTGAGGTATACTTCCACTTCACTTTTTTCATCTCAATGTCATCTCTTTATTTACATATATCTCAGAGGAAGAAATGACCTTCCTTCTTTTCAAAAGCAACCCCCTCCCTCCAAATGTGTCCATGATTACCCTTTCCCATCTTTCTTTCTCTAGAAACTGTCCATTTTCATTTCCTATCCACTTTCTTCAGCCTCTCCCTCTCTAGTCTACATAGATGCTTGTATCTTCTGCCATGTAAGTGTGTATGCTGTTCAACTCTAGGAGGACATTCTAAAGCTTGAGTCTGCTATGCCACTCTATTTCTGTTCTTTTCTTTAAAGACTCATTCTTTCATCCCAGGAAGCTGTTATAGTAGGAAGAACATTGACTTTTGAGCAAGATAGAACTTTTGATCTTGGTTTTTGAAGTCTTTTAAAACCACTTTAGTAGCTGTGTGACTGTGGGTATGTTACTATTCAGATTTCATTCTGTATCTATAAAATATGTTATACTTATCTCACAGGATGGTAGTTGAAGAAATTAACCCATGTTAAATGTCCATCCAAGTGTTTGGTACATTGTAGAGTTCTTACTAAATGTTTCTATCCTTTGCACTCGGACTGCCTTTACCATTTCACCACTGAAACTACTGTTTTATAAGTTGTCTGTGACCTCTCAATCACCAAATCCAATGATATTTCCTCTGTCGTCCTTGGTTTCCTTAGACCCAGGAGTTCCCAACCCCCAGGCTGCAGACAGGTATGGGTCCTTGGCTTGTTTGGTGTTAGGAACTGGGCAGCATAGCAGGAGGTGAGCAGCAGGAAAGCAAGCATTACCGCCTGAGGTCCACCTCCTGGCAGATCAGTGGCGGCATTAGTTTCTTATAGGAGCGCCAGCTTTGTTGTGAACTGCACATGCAAGGGGTTTGGTTGCATGTTCTTTATGAGAATCTAATGCCTGATGATCTGAGGTGGAACAGTTTCATCCTGAAACCATCCCCCACCCAACTCCTGTCCCATGGAAAAATTGTCTTCCACAAAACCAGTCCCTGGTGCCAAAAAGGTTGAGGACTGCTGCCTTAGATCAGTTGTGAAATATACTGATATACTGTCTTCTATCACACCACTGCATTCCAGCCTGGGTGACAGAATGAGACTCCGTCTCCAAAAAAAAAAAATATATATATATATATATATATATATGTGTGTGTGTGTGTGTGTGTATGTGTGTGTGTGTGTATATATATATACACACACACAGGCTTCTGTAGTCATAAAATGATCTAAATTTCTTGGCTTTTCTGCATTATACTTCCTGATTCTCTATTTCTCAGGAAGTTTCTTCACATTTTCCTTATATCAGTTAGCCTGCAAATGGGATTTAAAAATGAAAGATATCTCACACCTGTAATCCCAGCAGTTCTGGGAGGTGGACATGGGAGGATTGCATGAGGGGCGGAGTTCAAGGCTGCAGTGAGCTATGATTGGGCCACTGCACTTCAGTCTGGGTGACAGAGCGAGACCCCATCTCAAAAAAACAAAAAAACCCGAAGAGATGTTTTGGCTTGTATAATTGGCAAGTACATAGATAGAAGTGGCTTGAAGAGTGCTTTGTCATGTCATCAGGGCTAAGGTCTCATTTATCTGCTGTTCTCTCAACATTGTCCTCCTGTTTGGGCTTTAGGCTTCCCTTCCAATAAAAAAAAAAAAAAAAGGGCCACTAGTGATGTTCATATTATAGCCCCTTCATTTATTTCCAAAGGAAGAGAGAAAGCCACTTCTCCTAGCCTTTTCCCAACAATCCTAAGCTCTAGTTTGATTAAACAAACATAGATCATGCTGCCAAACCTGTAACAATATCTTTGTCCAGAGGGATGTAATTATCCTAAGTGGCCTAGTCAGTGGAGTGAATTTTATCTGAAAATGAAGACTGCAACACAATATGGGGAAGGAAGAATGGATCCTGGGGAAGTAAACAGTGTCCTGAAGGTTCCGTATGCTTTTCACTGTGTTCTCTTGGTGATCATATCCTTTATGATATAAACCATCACTTCTGTGGGGCTGTTTCTCGGTTCTGCAACTCCCCACTTCCACTTCCTTCTATATATGTCTATCTTATGTATACTACCATGAGTGTAGCTCATACTAAACTGAGTCAGTTTGATCTCTTCACCAAACCTCACCTAGTGTGTTTATATATGCACATACGTGTTTTGTTGTTTGTGAGACTGACGGGGTTTCACTCTTGTCACCCAGACTGGCATGTAGTGGCGTAATCACGGCTCACTGTAGCCTAGACCTCTCGGACTCAAGCAGTTCTCCCATCTCAGCCCTTAGCCTCCTGAGTAACTAGGACTACAGGTGTGCACCACCACACCCAGCCTTTTTTTTTTTTTTTTTTTTTTTTAAAGAGACCGGGGCTTGCTGTGTTCTCCAGGCTGATGTCAGACTCCTGGGCTCAAGTGATCCACCTGGGATTCTCAAAGTGCTGGGATTACAGGCATGAGCCACTGCGCCCAGCAGCATGTGTGTGTTTGTATTCCTCTTCCCCCAATTTCTCTTTTCTAACTACCTTTCTCTCAACCACCCAGTCTTGAAATCTTTGAGAAAACTTGGTTCTTCTCCCACTGTCAATCACGTGTCAGATCTTGAATAAATCTTGTTTTGTTAGGCCCCCAAGTTGTATAATACCCAGTTAACATTGATTTAAACAGTATCTCGGGCCAGGCGCTGTGGCTCACGCCTGTAATCCCAGCAATTCGGGAGGCTGAGTCGGGTGGATCACTTGAGGTCAGGAGTTTGAGACCAGCGTGGCTAACATAGTGAAACCCCATCTCTACTGAAAATACAAAAATTAGCAGGGTGTGGTGGCAGGTGCCTGTAATCCCTGCTACTCAAGAGGCTGAGGCAGGAGAATCACTTGAACTCGGGAGGTGAAGGTTGCAGTGAGCCTGGATTGCGCCACTGCACTCCAGCCTGGGTGACAGAGCGAGACTCCATCTCAAAAAAAAAAAAAAAAAAAAATACAGTATCTCACATAAAATGTCCAGAAATGGAGTAGTCCGTGATTAGTCAATTTAGCTGCACTATGATTTCATCAAGGATTCAGGTGTTTTACATCTTTATGCTGGCTATCCTTAGTGTGCTTAACTTTGGACTCAGACTTTGCCATCATGGTTGCAGATGGCTCTGCTCCAGGCATCACATTCTCACACAGTTACCAAAGACAGGTGGAAGTTTGTCCTCTCATCTCTTAATTAGGCAACTAAACCTTTCACAGAAGCCCTCTTTCCGATGTCCATCCAGGCGTGCCCCTGCCTTAGTTACGAGGAGGGTGGGAAAATAAATATGTGGCTTTTCAGTCTAGGAAGAGGGTAAGCAAATGACTGATTAGAAGGTAACAGATGGTGTCAATTACAGTATTGTATGGAGAAATTTAAATAAGAATTTTCAGATAATAGTGGCAAATTTAAAACACTGTTTACACCAAGAGTTAATATAAGCTGTGCATAGGATTTTGGTGTGGGTTCGTTCTCTGAGACGGAGTCTCATTGGGTCACTCAGGCTGGAGTGCAGTGGCTTGATCTCAGCTCAATGCAACCTTTGCCTCCTGGCTTCAGCGATTCTCCTGCCTCAGCCTCCCAAGTAGCTGGGATTACAGGCGCATGCCACCACACCCAGCTAATTTTTGTATTTTTAGTAGAGACAAGGTTTCATCATGTTGGCCAGGCTGGTCTTGAACTCCTGACCTCAAGTGATCCGCCTGCCTTGGCCTCCCAGAGTGCTGGGATTATGGGCGTTAGCCACGGTGCCGAACCTATACGTAGGATTTTGGCTGAACATTTAGATAGTCCTAGGTGACTGGTTAAAAATGAATTTTTATGTAAAATTAGAATATTTCAGTGGTATATCCCAGTTTATTTAAGATTGTGTTAAGTACATTTAAGCGTATCTGTTGGAGCTACTGTGAGAAAAGGTATACTGTATGTAACAACTATTGAAATAGAGTTGTGGTTCCCCTTGGGGATGGGAGATGTTTGGAAATACTATATGAGGACATTTTTGGTTGTCACAGTGACTGTGAGGTACTACTCATAATTACTGAGTAGAGGCCAGATACACTAAGTGTCCTGTGATGTTTGGAAATGGTCCTACAAAACAGAATTGTGCCTTCAAAAATACCAGTAGTGCCCCTCCACATGTATACACTGAAATTAGCAAATGCTTTGCCTTTTGAAAGAATTCAGAGATTCATCTGTATTCTTACATTGCAAGTGACAGAAAACATAAAACTGGCTTAAACAAAATGAGGGACTGAGATCTTCTAGTAAACTTCAGCTAAGGTTTCATCCAGTGGCTCACATGAAAACATCAAGGACTTGATTTCTCTTATTCATTCTCCATTATTCCCCATGATTTGGTTTCATTCTTGGGCTAGCTTATCTTATGGTGGTAAATTACTGCAGTACTTTCAGACTTCATATCCTCATTTCACATATAGTAAAATGAAAAATATTTTGTATTTGATTTTACAAGTATTTATTTAGTATCACCACTTCTGAAACCTTCCCTAAACATCTACCCCTAAAAAGTTTATTAGCTCCTCTGTCATGCTTCAGCTCTACAATCTATATGCCTCTATTATATATCACACTCTATGGGTATTATTTTTCTGTCCCATGCATTACTCTACCTTATCTTAATTATTGTATTCTTAATGTCTAAATGTCTGGAATACTGCCTGGCATAGTAGTGTACAATAACTGTTTATGGAGTTAGTGAATGATTTTGTGCCTAATACAGAAAAGAAGAAACAAGTATATATAAAACAACTATTGAAATAGAGTTGTGGTTCCCCTTGGGGATGGGAGATGTTTGGAAATTTAAGAACGCCTCATTCCTTCATCAGTTATTTTTGAATCCTGAATTATGTACCTTGTACTGCTACCACTAAAGCGTGTATATGATGCTCTTGCAATTATTATAGTACAGTATGAATTCATTTGAAAGTGTTACTGAATTCTACTTGTGTTTTGGTCATTTTCTCAACAAAACCAAAACCAATTATTAGTTGAACAAATATTTTTGGGTTTTTTTGTCTGCTGTAGGCAGACAGTGTGGCAACATTGGGTGGGAACAAAACAGAGCCTGTGTTATCTGAGCTTAAATTTTAGTGGGGGACATAGTCAGTAAATATTATATATGTACACATACACAAACACAAATAACATCAGGTAGTATATAGGCCTTGAAATAGAATAAAATAGGTTCAGGGGACAGGGGATACTACTTTAGTTTGGTAAGGGAAGGGCTTTTTGAGAAGCTCTTTGTGCTAAGAGACCTGAGTGTTCATGAATGAGGTGGCCTGTACCATTCTTGTCAAGATGTGAAATAAAATAAAATGAAGTGCCCATCATTTTTGGTTCTGGAAGAGTTTGTGTATAGTTGGAATGAATTCTTCCTTAAATATTTGTTATAACATGTCAGAGAAACCATCTGGGCTGGGAGTTTTCTTTGTGGAAAGGTTTTTTAAAATTTGGTATTTATTTGTACATATTTATGGGGTACATGTGATTTTTTGATACACGCATAAAATATGTAATGATCATGTTGGGGTATTTAGAGTACCTGTCACTTTGAGCATTTATCATTTCTTTCTGTTGGGAAGAAAGGTTTTTAATTATTAATTCAGTGTATTGTTTTTAAGCCTATTCAAGTATTCTATCTTGCGATTATTTTTGTAATTCTTCCCCTAATAATTCTTGTATCTGAAATTTTAAATTTACTGGCATGAAATTGTTTGTAATAAATATTCTGTGGTCCTTTTAATGGCTGCAGGAAAAGATTCTCTTTTCATATCTGACGTAGGTTATTTGTACCTTTTCCTTTTCCTTTATTAGTTTCACCAGAGATCAGTAGTCTTTCCAAAGAACCATCAGTAGTCTTTCGAAAGAACTATTTTGAATTTTGCTAGTCTGTTGTATGTTTATTTTCTATTGCGTTAATTTCTGCTCCTTATTTCCTTCCCTCCTACTTTTTGGGATTCTTTTGTGAAGTTCTTTAATTTTCAGCATTTCTTCTTTTTAAATATATTCATAAAGTTAAACATTTCCCTCTAAGCACCATTTTAGCTAGTTCTATTACTAGATTTGATACGTAGTATTTTTTGGTACATAGTATTTTTATAATTCACTTAAAATGTTTTCAGATTTCTATTACGATTTGTACCTTGACTTTTGGATTATTTGGAAGTATTATATTTTTATTTCTAAACATACGGAGATTTTCTAGTTATTTTATTTGTTTTTAATTTGTAAAATTACTGTGTAATCCAACAACATACTCTGTTTCAAAGGCCTGTTATTTCAGACTTAAAATTTGAGATCCATATATGGCTCAGTATATTGTCTTTTTTTTTTCCCTCTCCATTTATTGAGTGCAGTTCTCTGTATTTTTTTATTAGGTCATATTTGTTAATCCTGCATTTCAGATCTTAAGTATCGTGAGAGATCTTTTGTTTGTTCATCAGTTACTAAAAGCGTATGTTAGGATACTCCATTATGATTGTGAATTTGAGTGTTTCCTTTGTAGTTCTCTAATATTTTATAAATTTGAGGCTATGCTATTAGATGCATCGAAATGTGTAATAGCTATATCTTCTCAGTGACTCAACATTATCACGTTTTCCTCTTTTATTCTGGTAGTACTTTCACATTAAAGTCTAGTTTGGGATGAATATAACAGCACTAGCTTTCTCTTTATTATTGTTTGATCTTCTTTTACTAGTTATTTTAGAAATTGCTGTCTTATAAAATCTAATGTTATTCAATACCTTTATCCTTTTCTCAGATAATGCATTTTAATTCTACTTGCAGCCCTCCTCATATAGTTATTTTTGTTTGTTTGTTTCTGTTGTTGTTTTGAGACAGTCTCACTGTGTTGCTCATCCTGGAGTGCAGTAGCGTGATCTTGGCTCACTGCAACCTCTGCCTCCCAAGTTAAAGCAATTCTCATGCCTCAGCCTCCCAAGTAGCTGGGATTACAGGCATGTGCCACCATGCCTGGCTAGTTTTTTTGTACTTTGAGTAGATATGGGGTTTCATCATCTTGGCTAGGCTGGTCTCGAAGTCCCAGCCTCCCAGAATGCTAGGATTACAGGTGTGAGCCACCATGCCCAGCCACTACTCATACAGTTTTGTTGTGCATTTTAATTCATTCTTACTTTTTCTCTTTCTTCCTCATTATTGTTGTTGTTACTGTTTGATACTGCCAGTATTTTATTTAAGTTAATGCAGGTCTTTATCATCTTTTTACTTTTCCTATGGTCTTGCATTTAAGATTGCTTTCTTTGATTTTGAAGGATCTGAAACATACTCTTTAGAATTTCCTTTAGTTGGCTTGAAAATGTCTTTAATTTATCTCATTCTTAAAGGATATTTTTGCTAGGTACAGAATTCTAGGTTAGCAGTTACTCTATTTTAGCACATTTAGTAACATTGGTGGTTACTTTATTTCAGCACATTTCATTGTTGTTGAGACCTCAGCTCTTTGTGTCTTACCTTTTAAGATAATATGATTTTGTTTGGCTGCTTTTAAGATTTTTATATTTGGCTTTGGCTTTCTGTTTTACTATGCTGTGATTAGGCATTCTTTGGGCTGTGTGAATATGTGGATTAGTGTCTTATCAGTCCTGGAAATTTCTTAGCCATTATTTTTTCAAATATTGTCTTTGCTTCATATTCTCTCTCCTGTAATTTTGGGACTCGTTTAGTATGTTAGACTTTCTTATCCTGTCTCTTACCTTTTTTCTTTTCCTTTTTTTTTTTTTTTTTTGCTTCTTTTTGACCAAAGGCGTTGTTGTGGATGTTGTTCACCTGTGCGTACTCCGTTATCAACTCATCCAGTAAATACCTAATTTAGGTTATTTTATTTTTTTAGTAATAAATTTTTATTTGGTTCTTTTCAAATCTATATCACTTTTTATAGTTTTCAATTTTAAGCAAAAATATTTAAGTGTGGCCTTTATCCCCTTGAATGTAGTAAGTGTAGTTATTTTTCAGTTTGTGTCCGATAATTCCAATGTTGGGAAGTCTCTATGAAGCTGATTCAGTTGTGTTGTAGAAATAAATTGATGTATATAATATAAGATGAAGTTAATATTTCTCTAAAGAAGATTTTCGTTTGCTATCACCAAGTGCCTGGGGGTGTGAGAACATCTTAATCAAATTTCAAATCTTTAACTTTCCTGGGCCACCTAGATGACTTGAAACTAACTTCAGTCCATGATTTCCTTCTGGTTCCTTTTTTCCTTCTAGGGTGCAGCCATTTAGAGTCTCAGCCCAAAGCCAATGCTGTTTTCACTGCAGTCCTTAACCCTTGGTGGGTCTCAGACTCTGACTTTGGTCTCCTGTGCCTGCAGTGCAGGCAACAGACAACAAAGCTCAGCCTCTTCAATGCTTCTTTGTTGGCAAACTCACAAAAAGCAAAAGCTGAGGTCACCTTTCTGGGTTCCGGACTTCTAGTGGATTTGAGCTCGTTTTTCATTCCTCGTTATTTTGGTGGTTATTTGGTGCTTTTAAGATCGTTTTACTATCTTATCTAGCTTTTTAAATTGTCTTTGTAAGGATACTTGGTCTGAATAACCTGGTCTGCTGTTTCTACAAGTGTAAGTCCAAGTATTTCTTTGACTAACTTGTTCAGGAAGACTTGAAATTTCTAAATTAGCCATTCCTTTGTGTTAGGGCTCCTTTGATGGTGCAAATGAGATAATTGGAAAAGGTAGACTTTAAGCTATGGTTGCCTTTTAATTCTTTAAAAGTTAGTTAGGTTAGTTCCTAGTACTTTGCAAAGCCCTAAGGGAAGGAGACAGGTTATTTTGTATGACCGGAAAAGCAAAAAAATACTTGTGTGTAAGTAGTGCCTTAGGGTAGGAATTATGTAAGCAAATCGAATGTAATGTGAACATTTTTGAAGTGATGCTGTATGGAGAATGTACTAAGCTGAGGAGGGACTGCAGACAAATTTTTCTTTTAGTATTTTTGTTAGAAATGGGTTCATTTTCTTTATTTCCTTCTTCTTCCTTCTTTTGACAGAGTCTCACTCTGTCGACCAGGCTGGAGTGCAGTGGCATGATCTTGGCTCACTATGATCTCTGCTTCCTAGGTTCAAGCAATTCTCCTGCCTCAGCCCTCCGAGTAGCTGGGATTACAGGTGTGCACCACCACGCCCGGCTAATTTTTTTTTTGTTGAATTTTTAGTAGAGGTGGGGTTTTACCATGTTGGCCAGGCTTGTCTCGAACTCCTGACCTCAAATGATCCACCCACCTTGGCCTCCCAGAGTGCTGGGTTTACAGGTGTGAGCCACTGCACCCGGCCTCATTTTCAATAATAATAATAATAATAATATATATATATATATTTTTTTTTTTGAGACAGAGTCTCACTCTGTTGCCCAGGTTGGAGTGGCGTGATCTCCACTCACTGCAAGCTCCGTCTCCCTAGGAGACGGAGGTTCAAGCGATTCTCCTGCCTTAGCCTCCTGAGTAGCTGGGACTACAGGTACGTGCCATCAAACCTGGCTAATTTTTGTATTTTTAGTAGAGATGGAGTTTCAATATGTTGGCTGGGCTGGACTTGAACTCCTGAATTCCTGACCTCAGGTGATCCTCCCACCTCGGCCTCCCAAAGTTCTGGGATTACAGGTGTGAGCCACTGTACCTGGCCAATTTTCAATAATAATTCTGACAAATCTATGCCATGTAGGTGTCATGATTTTTATTTTTAATTTAAACTTTTTTTTACATCTCAAGGACAAAATACGAATTTAAAAATCTTACCCACATCTATTTAAAATGTAGGTACAATTTGCATTTGAATTCTGAGATTAAATCTATTAAATATGGGAGCCAAACACATATGTTAGAAATTCTACTAGGCAAACTAAGTTATGGTAGTCTACATAAATTGGCATTCTTCTGTGATGGAGGAATGTTAAAAATTTAGTATAACATACCAATATTTGATTGGTATATTAGTCACATATTTGATATTAGTCACAGCCGTTAATATGAAATGCCATCCATTTCTTTGTGATTAAATTGATGTGTCTATAAAGAACAAAACCAGCTCTCTTGTATGAAAACCTAGAATTCTTATTTGTTTACTGTTTACTTGATTATTTTTTTCTCTTTGCTAGAAGAAAATACTAAGTTGAAGATTCCTATTATAGTTCCTTTTATTCCCTGCTATGTTAAATTTAAATAGCTTTTTGTTTTAGATTTGCTTGCTTGCCTTTAAAAACCTGAAAGATAAAAGGAGGTGAACAGAGAATTTTAGAACTGGAAGAGACCCTAAATATCATTAAGTCTCTCATGTGCCCTCCTATCCTAACCATCTCCTATTTTAAACATGCAAAAACAGGCCCAAGGAAGATGGCTGACTTAACTTGCCTAAAAATGTGAGGGAATTTCTCTCCATAGCTTTTATATTCTCCATGAAGTAGGTCGTCAGCAAAGAGTGGCATAGGTAGAAAAATAGGTCTGTTACAAATTTGAGGAGACAAAAAAGACACTTAGAGTGTGGGAAGGCAAACTTTCCAGGAAACATAGTAGTCCTGCTAGGCAGTGTTGGATATCCTTTGATGTTTATAGTTGTGAATTTAAGGTGAAACCAGCTAGCCTTGTTAGCTGATTTTCCCCCTTTCCTCTATAATAAGCTGCTCTGGTACAGGCACGTAAAAGTGGAATGGATCAGTTCAGCTAGAGTTGGGATTTTACCAGGTAATAGAGGGCGAGAAGAGTAAGGGGTTTGAGAGTTTGAAAGAGAGTGGTTATTGTTGCATCTAAAGAGAATAGTAAAGATAAAAGTAATGGATGGTGAAAAATGAGAGCATTTTTTATTGGATTGGAGAACACAGTAAGGTAAGAGAATGTTGAATTTGGAGATGGTACAATGAACTAGAAGGGCAGTATACATTTTAAAGACCGGAAATCTGGGGCTGGGTGCAGTGGCTCATGCCTGTAATCCCAGCACTTTGGGAGGCCAAGGCAGGTGGATCACTTGAGGTCAGGAGTTCAAGAGCAGCCTGACCAACATGATGAACCTCTATCTCTACTAAAAATACAAAAATTAGTCAGGCATGGTGGCGTGTGCCTGTAATCCCAGCTACTTGAGAGACTGAGGCAAGAGAATCGCTTGAACCCGGAAGATGGAGATTACACCACTATACTCCAGCCTTGGCGACAGTGAGACTCCACCTCAAAAAATAAAAATAAAATAGAAAAATAAAGACTGGAAGTTTGATTTTTGAGATTTTTGGTTAAGAATTTGGAGATGATGCAGTTGTTGATGATGACAAGGTCCTCAGTGGATCATGGAAGTGGGTATTTGGAGGTGAAGAAGTTAAGGAGCTAATAAGCCAAGTTAGGTGGGTAATCCACATAGACTTTGAAGTCACTGAGAGTGATGGTAGGGGTAAGAGTGGAGACGAGTGTTGGAGGCAACAGAGGGTACACAGTTGGGTATCATGTCAGAAGATCTCGGGCGTTTAAGAAAGGAGGAGAAATGGTTTGGAAGTGGTAATTGGATGCAAGGAGCATATTTTTTGCCTCCCTCTAGACCAGGCTTGTCTAATCTTTTGACTTCCCTGGGCCTCACTGGCAAAATAATAGTCTTGGGCCACACATAAAATTACACTAACAACAGCTGATGAGCTTGAAAAAAAATTGCAGAAAAAAAAAAAATCTCATAATGTTTTAAGAAAGTTTACGAATTTGTGTTGGGCTGCATTCAAAGCCAACCTGGGCCATGCAGCCCGGGGGACAAATTTGCTCTAGATCCTTCAGTATCCTATTCCTATCTCCTGGCCTAAAGTACATAGGATGTGAGAGAAAAAAAGACCCACTGTTGAGAAAGCTGCACAGAAAGTGGTGTCATCTGATTTCAACTAAGATAAATAGGGGAAGATGACATTTATTGAAGAGTTTGAAGTTACAGGGGAGTTAGTTGATTAGTTTATTGTACATTCATCTACTGTATTTTAGTACAGTAGTACTAAAGTAATACATGGTTTGGTTTTGTGAGTTACATAAATTTCCATACTATTATGGTAAATATTTTAAACACTGTGTGTTTCAGAAAAACTCTAAACCCTTGTTTTTCCTCTGCTCCCGCACCAACCAGAACAATCATTAACATAGTAAAAGACATCTGTGTCTCATCTTGAGAAATTTACCAATTAAATAAATTAAAAAAAAAAAAAAGACACCCGTGACCAAAGAACGTGGGGATTTTTCCCTACACACCAACAGAGGATGCCCGTTGGGTATCCTCCAATTCAGTTCCCACACTGTCTATCCAGAAATATCATCAGATCCCACAGGTTGAGGGCTCAGTCCCCAAGACCACCCCCTCCTTCCCCCCAGTCCCAAGTCCTAGCTTCTGGAGCTTCTGACTGGCTTCAAGTTGGGGTTCCCACTACCCCCTCTTTGGAGTTGATTAGTTTGCTGGAGCATCTCACAGAACTCAGGGAAACACTTGCTTATATTTACTGGTTTATTATAAAGGATATTACAGGGGATGCAGATGAAGAGATGCACAGAGTGAGGTACAGGGGCAGGGGCGCGGAGCTTCCATGCCTTCTCTGGGTGTACCAACCTCCAGGAACTTCCACATGTTCAGCTATATGGAAGCTGTCTGAACCCTGTCCTCTTGGCTTTTTATGGAGGCCTCATTGCGTAGGTATGATTGATAACCATGCAGAAATGTGACTGGATAAAAAAATGCATGATCTAAGCCCAGGAAGGCCTGTCTGTTCTGACTTTTCTTGGCCTCTCTGTGTAGCATTTTTTCTTTGATATGGGGACAGAACCCTCTCTGGAATTAGGGGTTTTTGACCCAAAACCAGATTAGAGTCATGCCTTGGGCTGGTGAAAGGAGGTCAGGAGAAGGTTAGAGAGAGAGATTCTAGAATGTTCCTGAGGACTGAAGTGCCCCAACATTATTTAAAAAAAAAAAAAAAAAAAAAAAAAACACTGTAATAAGCACTACGGGAATGAAGAGCTGGGAACTGGCCAGGTGCGGTGGCTAACGCCTGTAATCCCAACACTTTGGGAGGCTGAGGTGGACTGATCACTTGAGCTCAGGAGTTTGAGACCAGCCTGGGCAGCATGGAGAGACCCTGCCTCTAAAAAAAATAAAAAAATTAGTTGGGCATGTTGGCACAGCCTTGTGGTCCCAACTACTCAGAAGGCTGAGATGGGAGAATTGCTTGAGCCTGTGATGTGGAGGTTACAGTGAGCCAAGACTATGCCACTGCACTCTAGCGTGGGGTGACAGAGTCAGACTCCAGACTCCATCTCAAAAAAAAAAAAATCCAGGAACTGTGGATGAAAACATGTGTATATATATATATTTTGCACTGTGCTAAACCTGTTGTGATATTCAGGTTTTCTTTTGTGGGAAGGGAAAACATGAAGAGAATAGTAGTTAAAAAATTTAAACATCTGTCATGGTCCCATAGGAATAATGTGTTGCCTGGAATGATGATGTCCCAGCCCTGCCCACAAAAAAAATTTATATGCTTTTTTAACTGCCATTACTACCATGTGTAATATTGAATAATGCTATTTCTAGAGGAAAATAAATTCAAAGTTTGAAATTGGGATGTTAGGAACATTTCATCTCTTTTTGTTGCTCTGGTGTAAAAGTTTTCCTCCTTACCTTACCTTACCTTTACTGCCTCCACTGCTACTCTTTGCCAAGCAATTACAGTGGGAATTCCCTGCTTCTAAGCTACTGGGAGGGCTCTGATTTTGTGGGGGTCCAGGGTTTAATGATTAGAAATGAGAACAGAATTCAGATGATAAAGCAGAGTTTCAGGAAGTCAGAGGATAAGGAACTATCTGGGGAATAGTCTGATCTTTTACCATCTCCCTTTCCCTAATCCTAAAGCAAGCACAAAATATTTTTAGGGCTTTATGATCTCTTAGTAAAGATGAAAAAATATATCAGAAGTGAGCAGGCTATCCTATGCTTGTTATTTTTTCCACATGTATTTTTAACAATATATATACTTTTCATCCACTCAACAAATAATTGATTGCTACTAGATACCTGGGACAGTGCTTGTGTAGCTATGAAGAAGAAAAAACGTTGTTCAGAAGCTCATAGTCTAATGGAGAGAAATAGATATTAGTCGAGTTGGTACTTTGGGAGCATGGAGAAAAAAGCAGCTGGCTGCTTAGGATAGATATAGACAGCTTCACAGAATTGGGCCTTGAAGTATGAGAGGTAGTTCATTCATATTCTACAGCTATTTGGGTACCTACTTTGGAACAGGCACTAGAATACATTTGAGAATACAATTACGACATACAAGAGTCTTGTCCTCAAATAGCTTTTAGTAAGAAAGACCAATATGTAGGTAATCCCAAGTATGTGGTAAATGAGATAGCTGGTAAGCACAGGGATCTATGGAAACACTGGGGTGGGGGTAGGGGCAGATCTAACTCTGGCAGGACTCAGGGAAGGCTTTTGGGAGAGGTCATCTAAATTGGGTCCTGTAAAATGAGCTCACATTAGCTAGGTGAAAAAGCAGAGGTAAGAACCTTCCAGTAAATGAAATGGTATAGTGATTTGGTGGTGAGCACACAGAATTCCAAATGGTTGCAGTGTAGCTAGAGTAGGTGAGTGGCAGTGGGTAAGGATGGAGGAGTATGAAGGGCCAAGGCTATAAAGGACCTTACATATAGTGCTAATGAGCTTAGACTTTTTATCACCATTTGGGTGCTTTGGAAGGTAGAAAATACTAATCTTGAAGGGTCTTTCTAGCCGCTGGCAATTACAGATTTTTATTTTATTTTATTTGAGGTGGAGTCTTGCTCTGTCACCCCAGGCTGAAGTGCAGTGGCTCGGTCTTGGCTCACTGCAACCTCTGCCTCCCGGATTCAAGCCTTTCTCATGCCCCAGCCTCCCAAGTTACAGACACGTGCCACCACACCCAGCTAATTTGTATTTTTAGTAGAGACAGAGTTTTACCATGTTGGCCAGGGTGTTCTCACACTCCTGACCTCAGGTGATCCACCTGCCTTGGTCCCCCAAAGTGCTGGGATTATGGGCGTGAGCCACTGCGCCCAGCTAGATTATTTTCGATAAGTATAACTTACAGCAATTTTTTTGTTAAAAGTAGTCCAGGCAATTGCTCAAGATTTAAGCAGTAAGAGAGTGCCACTCAGTTCTGTTCCCCAGAGGAAGTCACTGTTTTTTCTTGATTATTCAAGCAGCATATTCTTAATACCAGAATAGTGTTAGACAAAAACAGTTTCAAAAGGAGAAGGAGGGGCCAGGCATGGTGGCTCATGCCTGTAATTCCACCATTTTGGGAGGCTGAGGTGGGTGTATCCCTTGAGTCCAGGAGTTTGAAACCAGCCTGGGCAACATGGTGAAACCCTGTCTCTACAAAAACTTTAAAAAAAAAAAAAAAAAATAGCTGGGCTTGGTGGTGCAGGCCTGTAGTCCCAGCTACTTGGGAGGCTAAGTTGGGAGGATCACCTGAGCCCAGGAGGTTGAGTCTGCAGCAAGGCGTGATCATGCCACTGCATTCCAGCCTGGGCGACGGTGAGACCCTATCTCAAAAATCCCCAAAGCACCACACATCAAAAAAATTCCTTTACTATGGAATTCCCAAGTATTTTGTTGAGAAAATTTAGGTGTTGGAATTAAATAGCAGACTTTCTTCAGAAAAAGATTAGGAAAAAGCCCTTACCATAGTATATGAGGTAGACACTGGTTCAGGATCAAGATCCTTACTAATAGTCTGTGTCTGTTTGAAATGGGAGAGTTCCCTGACCTGCCTCGCAGGATGTGCAACAGGGGAGTGGCTCATCTGTTTGGGCCACCATCCGTGCTCAAACCCCTTATGGGAGGGGGAGCACACAGATGGGCAGGTGCAGAAGCCGGGGCAAATGCTCCTGGGATCCAGCCCCATGGCAGCATGCAGGGGTGGGAGCCTGCAGCTCCCGAAGCCCAAGTGGGAGTGTGTTACAGTGAGCCCCTTTAGCCTTGCAGATGGCTTAAGTGTTAACCAGCTCAGTACCCTCCTGGTACCCAGGTCCTTGTCCGGCATCCGGAAAGATTTAGGTTGTACACGGACTTGAAGAATGAATGCATGGGTTTTATTGAGTCGTGGAGGTGGCTCTCAGTGGGATGGATGGGGAGCTGGAAGGGGGGTGGAGTGGGAAGATAATCTTTCCCTGGAGTTGGGCTGTCCAGCAGCCAATTTCCTCTCTGACCATCCCCAGCCAAACTCCTCTCAGTGTTCAAACATTCCTTCTCTTCTCTCTGCTGCACCGTTTTGCCATTCTGCTCCTGCATTCATCTCCTTGTGGAGCAGGGGATTTGGGGTTTTTATGGGCACCGGATAAGGGAGCATGGCAGACCAAAAGGCATCTTTTGGGTGCGAAAAAAGAAATGCCTGTTCCTATTTAGGGCTGCAGGTTTCCAAGCTTGGAGTGGGGCCTTTGCTGGAGAACTGCCCTCTTCTACCCAGTATTTCCCTGTCTCCTGTCTGTATCATATTGAGAGGGCATTTGAATGTGAAATGAAATTTTTTCTAATTCTTAAACCTTTCTGATTGTATAAAAGGTGTATGACACTTAAGATAATTCACCTGACCTTGGAGTACTTGGCAGAGAAAGTTTAAAAAGACTTACAAAGTAAATATGAAGTTGTAGTTATAAAACATTGATCTATTTTGAAAAAGGGAATTATGTTTATTAGATTGTTTTGATTTTCTTTTCTCTCTTCCCTCTGAAAACATAATATTAAATATGCATTATGAATGCCTTTATTAGGTGACTCATTCTTCTAATGCTTAAAATGAGTCTATGATATATATTAGATACTATTAAGTTGGTGCGAAAATAATTGCGGTTTTTGCCATTGAAAGTAATGGTAAAAATGCAATTACTGTTGCACCAACCTACTCTTAGGGGTAGTCAGGTGATCAAGAGGTTTCCAGTTTGATTGAGATAGTTCAGTAATGCTAGATAGATTTTTTTTTTTCCATTTTACTTAATGGTAAGTTGGGACCCTTGCAAACACTTATCTTCGGACATTCAGAGGGACATAATTTTGTAGTCTATACTTTTAAAAAATTCAGCATGTAGCAAGAGGAACGAAAGACATTCAAAAAGGAAGAAAATGGTATAGCATTGGGCAATGCCATGTGCAGTTATTCAATATAATATTTTAAAAGTTTATATTTTCTCATTCAAGGTAAGACTTTGGGAATATTGGTATAAGAACAAAAGTCTTTTGACCCAAGGCTTTGGTTTAAAGTTCTAAATGCCATTACTGTGCCCTGTATTTATGAAAATAAGCACCCAATTTTGTTTTTAACATCAGTATTGAGATTTTTCTTATCAATTATGATGTATTTTAAGGGCTGATTTGTGTGTTATAAACTGATTTATCAGGTAATCTGGGCATTTTAGGACATTTTAAATATTAAATGAATGATCATCTTAATCTTGTTTTCTTGGGAAAAAGGCTTTAAAAAAAACCATCCTATGTGCTACTCTTTCTTGAATCCACAGTGCATAAACATTTGGTGCTGTTTTGGTGACCTTGAGTCACTAAGCTCCTCAGTGTTAAAATGGTATCTTTATGAATACAGTTGGTATTGTAAAATTGTACTTTTGGGGGCAGTCTTGTAGCTGTTTTAGGTTTTAAGTAGAGATCAAAGTAAAAAAAAAAAAATTGAACAAGACATACTTAAAAAAAAATACGCAGGCAAGCATAAAATCTTGTTTTAAACATTTAACTTAAAAAAATAAATCAGAATTTTTCCCCCCATAGAAAAGGATAGTTTAAAATGAGCGTGTCCAACCCACAGCTTTGAATGTGGCCTAACACAAATTCATAAACTTTCTTAAAACATTATGAGGCTTCTTTGCAATTTTTTTTTAAGCTCATTAGCTGTCGATAGTGTTATTGTGGTTTTTTTGCTGTTGTTGTTGTTTTGAGACAGTCTCTGTTGCTCAGGCTGGAGTGCAGTGTTGCGATCTCAGCTCACTGCAGCCTCCACCTCCTGGGTTGAAGTGATTCTCCTGCCTCAGCCTCCTGAGTAGCTGGGATTACAGGCGCCCACCACCATGCCCGCCTACTGGTTTTTTGTATTTTAGTAGAGATGGGGTTTCACCATGTTGGCTAGGCTGGTCTTGAACTCCTGACCTCAGGTGATCCGCCCGCCTCAGCCTCCCAAAGTGCTGAGAATACAGGCGTGAGCCACTGCGCCTAGCCAGTGTTAGTGTATTTTATGTGTGGCCCAAGACAGTTCTTCCAGTGTTGCTCAGGGAAGCCACGATATTGGACATCCCTGGAAAACACTGCATGTCCTGAAATTGGAGTTTTAGCAGATTAGGACATGTTAAGAATTTAGAAAAATAAAGGTCTTACGCACAGTTTTTCTAAATCTTTTGTTAATTGGGTAAAATGGTTGCCAGAGGTGATTGTGTTTTTTTGTTTTATCAATATCATAGAATTTATAAACTTTTTTATAGAGTATATGACTTAAAGGAGTTTTTTTTTTTTTCCTGCAATCATATTTTCCAGTTGAAAAAGCTTTTGGCCATTAAATTTAGCTATAAATTAGTAATAGTGTGCATATGATTTCTGATTATTTTTCCTCTTGAGTCAGAACTAGAAACTGGTCCTGTAATATTTGTGGATCTTGTTCTAATTATATATCCCTTTATATTTGAAATACTTAGTATTTTCATTGCCTCTATGGTGAATTCTGAGTTTTTTAACCTAACACACATATTGAAATCTCTGCCCTGAAAAATTCCTAAACATCCTTGAAGTCTAGTTCTGTTACTACTTTCTCTCTGAAATCTTTTTTGATTACCTAGCTGGAAACTATCTAATCTTCCATTCTTTAACAATACATTCCCTTGTATTAAAACTTATGCTGTAAATGTCTTAGTCCCCTTGTAGATTATAAATTGTCTTATTATTGTATCATCCACATTCATACATTGAACAAGAAGTACCAAGCACTGTTATAGATGTGACAGAAACAGCGGTGTAGGAGAATCTTGGTTCTGGTCTTCATGGGATTTATATTCCACTTTGGAAAACAATGATGAAGAGAGACAGAAAATTAAATAAATCATAGATAGAGCTTTTCTGATCTCAAATGCTTAGAATATGAAACTCCATGATGTGGTAGAAAGTTTGAGGATGGCACCAGTGTGTTGATAAGGTGATCATGGAAGTTGTGATCTTTGAAAATTCGACTTTTTTTTTTTTTTTGAGACAGAGTCTTGCTCTGATGCCCTGGCTGGAGTTCGGTGGCACATCTCGGCTCAGTGCAAGCTCCGCCTTCCAGGTTCATGCCATTCTCCTGCCTCAGTCTCCTGAGTAGCTGGGACCACAGGCGCCCGCCACCACGCCTGGTTAATTTTTTGTATTTTTTGTTTTTTTAGTAGAGACAGGGTTTCACCATGTTAGCCAGGATGGTCTTGATCTCCTGACCTCGTGATTCGCCCACCTTTGCCTCCCAAAGTGCTGGGATTACAGGCGCGAGCCACCGCGCCAGGCCAATAATTTGATATTTATGCCAAAACCTGAATGACACAAAGAACTAGTCATTTGAAGATCTGGAAACAGAATGTTTGAGGCTGAAGGAAAGTTAATTCTAAGACATAAGAAAGAGGTGGGTGGAAAAGGACGGGAAAAGTGATTAAGAATGGGATCTAGATTATGTAGAGTTGTAAACCAAGGTAAGGAATTTAAAATTTATTCTAATTTCACTGGGAAGCCAATGAACAGTTTGAAGTTTTTAAGGGCTCATGTCATTACATTGGGTCCACCCAGGATAATCTCCCGATTTTAAGGCCAGCTAACTAATAAACTTAATTTTACCTGCCATGTTCCTTTTACCATATAATGTAGTATATTCACTAGAGTAACACCAGAGGGCAAGTCTTGAGGGCCTAAATGCTGCCAAATTTTGTATGCATAGGTTTTATTTAACCTAATAACTATTTAATATCTTACAAGGGCAGTGAAGCAGAGCTAACTTAGGGTAGCTGAGTTGTTGAGTCATCACAGTTTTTCTGATTTCTTTTGCCTTTACTGATATGCCCGATATGCCCACTCCTTGGCATTACCTCTTATTTGCCAGTGCCCATACGATAACCGCAAACTCTGTTTCTGTTTAGTTATTTAACTAAATTAACATAAAGATATCTCCTGCATTTAAAGAAATTTTGTTCTAGATATTTTCCAGAGAGATCTGTATTTTCTCATGGATAAAAATTTATGAGTGGATTCATTGTAGATTCTAAAAGGACATTTTCAAACCTGTTTGAGTGTTCTTATTTTTACCTATTCTGATTATAATTCATTCATTCAATAAATATCAAGTACCTACTGCTGCAGAGCCAACTACTATGTAGTAAGCATCAGAATGATAACAGTTGAACAAGTAACTTCTTATGAGGGATGAGGCTTGAAAAAGTACAAGGTGCTCTGAGAGGTACCTTAGTGAAGGAAACTGCTGCTGAGACATGGAGGATGAGGCAATATAGTCAGCATTGGCTTTGAAGTCAGACTCCCATTTCACTGTTGGTTGAATTTGGATACTTTTTAAAATTTCTTTGAGCCTAAATTTTCCATGCGTGTGAATAGTGATACCTTTATCTCTCTAGAAGTTTTGTTAGGATTAGATTAGATTGAATATATGAAAATGCCTAACATAATGTTTGCCACTGGTTTAGAAGCATATTTATCATGAAACTAATAAAGTTTAGTGAACCTAATTGCATGGCCCTTTCTAAGGCCCTTGCAGGAGCAGCCCTAGCAATCTTGAATTAATTTATGTTTTTCTTAAAGACCCTCCCACCCACCTGCCCCTTTATTATAGTATTATAGGCTCCTGGTCACCACAAAATCTGAATCTGCTTTTGGCCACAGGTTAAGTGAGAAACAAATGTTAATTTCTCTCTCCTCTAATGTTGTAACTTCAGTTTGTGTCCAACCTAGAAGTACTTAACTTAAAAAAAATGGAAAGAAATTATATATATTAGGTTGTAGGAATTTTATAAAATGCAGAAAAACTAAAATTCTTGTAATTCCTAGGGAGGAAACGTGATATTTTATCTCTCCCTGCTTTTCCCTTTTAAAATTTATTTTTTATTTTTTAAAAGCTAGTTTATATCATATTAAACACAATATTCTGCATTTTCATATAATATATGGATTACATAATTATATATCATATAATTATATTTTACAACATAATTTTGTCTTGTAAATGTGCCAAAAGTATAATTAACCAAGCTGTTGTTAGTAATCATTGAGGTTTTTTCTAACATTTCAGTAGTATAAGTAATGCCGAATTACAAATCTTTGTAGAGGTATCTGTATATAGAATAATTTCTTTTAATTGGCTTGCTTGAGTATAAGAATTGTCCTTGTCCATTTTCTGCTACTATAACAAAATACCTGAGACTTGGTAATTTATAATGAACAGAAATTTATTGATTCATAGTTACAGGAGCTAAGACGTCCAAGAGCATGGTACCAGCATCTGTTGAGGGCCTTCTTACTGTGTCATCCCAAGGTGGAAGGAGGAAGGACAGGAGTGGCCCAGAGCAAGCAAGGGATCAAATTTGTAGCCTCAGGCTTTTTAATAAAAGACATTAATCCATTACTGAGGGTAGAACATTAATACCTCCCATTAGGCTCCAGCTCCCAACACTGTTGCATTGGGGATTAAATTTCTAAAACAGGCTTTTGGGGTACATACTCAAATCATAGTAAACATTTTACACATTTTAAAGACTTATGTGACCTCACTGACCCTACAATATTATTTTAAAATATCATTGCCTATTTTTATAGTACTCTTGTGTTTATTTCTATTTCTTTGATCATTTGAAATAGTAAAACATTCTTCCATGGTTTTTTGTTTTATTTTGTTTTGTTTTGTTTTTATAGACAGAGTCTTGCTCTGTTGCCTAAGCTGCAGTGCAGTGGCGCGATCTCAGTTCACTGTAGCCTCCGCCTCCCAAGCTCAGGTGATTCTTGTGCCTCAGCATCCCGAGTATCTGGGACTACAGGCATGTGCCACCTTGCCTGGCTAAGTTTTGTATTTTTAGGAGACACGGGGTTTCACCATGTTGGCCAGGCTAGTCTCAAACTCCTGGCCTCAAGTGATCTGCCCACCTTGGCCTCCCAAAGTGCTGGGATTACAGGCATAAGCCACTGCACATGACCAGAACATTCTTCTATGTATTTATTAGTCCTTCATATTTTTTCTCATGTTAATTGCCAGTGCTTATTGCAAGATACCTGGAAAGCTTTTGACAGAAAGAAGTAAGTTTCTTTCTCCTCTAAGCAAGTCCTGAAGCTGTGTAACACTCCAAATTAAAAGGCTGTTTCAAAATGGTTTCCCTACTGTAGTGCAGTGGGAACTTTGATAGCAGAATCTAAAGCAGTGCTTGGTGTTTCTCACCCCTGGCAGCACATACTAAAGCTTGGGCACTACCCACAGATTGTTTCTTGGTGTTTTAAAAGCTCCTCAGAGTACTGAAGGTATTCTGCAGTGTAATAACTAAGCTCAGAAACTCAGTCCCATGGCTGCATCACCACATTCGTTTTTCCACATACAGGGGCCAGAGTTTTAACTTAAAATATTCCATTTCCTCAGTAGAAGGTTATATTTTACAATAATATTATTTAACAATTGCTATACTATTATTCCATGAGGGCATTTTAATTGAATGCCTTTTGTGGGTTAATTTAAAATCACTTCTTAAAATAATATTTAATGAACACCTATGTAGAAAACATTGTGATATACACCATGAGATACGAGAGAAAATCAGGTGTGGGCTTTTCCCTTGGGATTTTTATAGTCGGGAATGGGATAGGAGGTGTATATACACAAGAACAAAATGTATTTGTGCCATAAAAGATGGAGGAACAATGAAGGGAAGAGGAGATGAATTGATTCTAGGTGGATTGCTGGATTACTTCATGGGAAATTATGTTTAAGCCAAACCATGATTTGGGCCAGTAGAGCAATTAATCATCCTTTACTTTAAAAAATTCAGTTTTTAAAGCTTGTTCATAATACATAATGATCCTTATTACAGCTCTGCAAGATAAGTCAGTTATTCCCATTTTATAGATGGAGTAGTCAAGTCTTAGAAAAATTAAATGACTTTTCCAGTGTTATCAAGCTACAAAGTGAAAGATTCAGAACTTGACCCTAAGTCTTCAATCTCCATATGCTGGAGCCTTCTAAAGTATCTCAGTAGAGTAGCAAAGAGCTATACGAGCAAGAAGCTATAAGTTTTAGAAAGGGCTGATTAGTTAATTTTATTATTAGGATGCAAATTCTGAAATAGTTGGAGATAAAGCTATCGTATGGTCAGCAGAATAATGGCTCCCTACAAATGTCTGCTTCCTAGTCCCCAGAATCCATGAATATGTTAGGTTATGTGACAAAAGGGAATTAAGATGGCTAATGAGGTAACTTGAAAATAGGAAGATCATCCTGGATTATTGAGGTGGGCCAAATGTAAGGGTCTTTAAAGCGTAGCTTACTTAAGAGTGGAAGAGGGAGGCTGAAAAATGAGAGTCAGAGAAGGAAAGTTGAGAAGGAGCAAGGTCAGTCCTATAGAATGAGAAAGACTCAATTCAACATTGCTTGCTCTGAAGATGAAGGCAAAGTGCTATGAACCATAAAATGCAGTGGATCTGTAGAAGCCAGAAAGGATAAGGAAACAGATTCCCCCTTGGAGCCTCTAGAAAGAAGTGCAGCCTTGCAGACACCTTGATTTTAGCTTAGTGAGACCCATTTTAGACTTCTAACCTACAAAACTGTAAGTTATCAAGTTTGTGTTTTAAGACACAAAATTGTGGTAATTTATTTTGGCAGCCATAGGAAATTTAATACGCTTAGGACGTATTTTAGTGTAGGAAGACTAATTAACATGACCTCAGGGCACTCCATGACTAAACTCCAAACTGTCTCAGTTCCACTGTCAGCAGTGGAAAGGCATGGAATGTTCTTGATCAAAAGTGTGAAGAAGGCCGGGCGCAGTGGCTCAAGCCTGTAATCCCAGCACTTTGGGAGGCCGAGATGGGCGGATCACGAGGTCAGGAGATTGAGACCATCCTGGCTAACATGGTGAAACCCCGTCTCTACTAAAAAAATACAAAAAAAATTAGCCGGGCGAGGTGGCAGGTGCCTGTAGTCCCAGCTACTCAGGAGGCTGAGGCAGGAGAATGGCGTAAACCCGGGAGGCGGAGCTTGCAGTGAGCTGAGATCCGGCCACTGTACTCCAGCCTGGGTGACAGAGCGAGACTCCGTCTCAAAAAAAAAAAAAAAAAAAAAAAAAAAAAAAGTGTGAAGAACTATTTTGATGTTTGCTGATTAGAAAGGATATTGGCGAGAGGAAAATTAATTAAGATTCTGTTAGATGCTAGGAACACTTCTTTTGAGACTCACTCCTTGAGGTAACATAGAACATACAGGTAAGTCTTGCCCGTAGAAGACTATGACTATATCTCCCGGTCCTGAGTGGCTACTCACGTCCGTAATCACAGCACCTTGGGAGGCCAAGGCAGGAGGATCACCTGAGGTCAGGAGTTCGAGGTTACAGGGAGCTATGTTCACGCCACTACACTCCAGCCTCTGGGTGACAGAGCAAGACCTTGTCCCTAAAAAAAAAGGGAGATAGTTAGATGGATGGATAGATAGATATAGATAAAGATAGACACATAGGTCAAGATCTCCCACTTAGTTTATACATCACTGAAAATCTCATTGCCATTGTAACATTTCACCTCATTCTCGTATCCCATGAAAAATACAGAACCAATTTAGCACACATCTAACTTATCTCTTCTTAGACTTTTCCATCGTACCATAACTAACTATAAATCCAAACACAAAGGTTTCTAAATCTGAGCTTTATTTGATGCCTTAGTACCTGTAGAAGTTAAATTTACACTAGTAACTGTTTTTTCAATGCATAATTATTATTTTGAAAGAAAAAAACTTGTTGATATCTGTAGGCATAACTCTATTCTATGTCTAAGGCCTTCAGTAAAGAGAAATAGTTTATCAATAAAGTACCAGAGTCAGTTAAGACGACTGAAAGGAGCACTAATTTTAACTCATTTTACACTAGTTAATGTTGTCCGTATTCTACTTGTCAGTTTTTTAAACCACAAGTCTTAAATTAGGCCAAAAGTGCCTAGGTAAAAATGGAATGGAAAGGATTTTGTGTGTGTGTGTGTGTGTTTTTAGATAGAGTCTTGCTTTGTTACTGAGGCTGGAGTGCAGTGGTGTGATCTCGGCTCACTGCAGCCCCCGCCTTCCAGATCCAAGAGATTCTCGTGCCTCAGCCTCCCAAGTAGCTGGGGAATGGAATATTTAAGACATTAAGAATCCTATTAATTCTATTTAGTCATTTTTTTTGTAGCTGCAGAAGGTTCAGAAGGGTTTTTTAAGTTGAATTATATGTTCATATTTACAGCATTTACATATGAAACCATTTACTAAAAGCAGTGAAGCGGGTTATAACAAACACTGATACTGAAAATAAGAGATATGTTTGTCAGTGTGGTCTTTAAACAGTATTACACAATTTATTTCTGTTTCATTTTGATCAGGAAAAAATTGCATATATATAGAGAGAGATGTGGTCTCTGTTGCGCAGGCTGGAGTACAGTGGTGAGATCTCAGCTCACTGCAACCTCCACCTCCTGGTTCAAGTGATTCGCCCACCTCAGCCTCTTGAGTAGCTGGGACCACATGTGCGTGCCACCACAGCTGGCTAATTTTTTTGTATTCTTGGTAGAAATGAGGTTTTACCATGTTGCTCATGCTGGTCTTGAACTCCTGAGCTCAAGCGATCTGGCCAAGCTCAAGAGATCTGGCCACCTCAGCCTCCCAAATTCCTGGGATTATAGGCATGAGGCACTGCACCCCGCCCAGAAAATATTTTTAATGCATATATATATATATATATGTAGTATAAATAACATCTTCAATTAAATAGAGATGGCAGAAGCTTTATTCTGAGGTATGTACAAACTTGGTAACACAAGGTAATGCTTCAGTAATTTTCCATGTTGAAATTTGGCGCAATATACTTTGATTATATATCTATATTTAATTATGGTTTTTAAAATAGCTATGCAGTTTTAAAAATTCAAACTAAACTTTTGTGGGAACTCTACTGGTTTGAAAAATATTACTGAGTAATTGGCAACATTGTAAAATATAAAATTTTTGACTTGGCTTTCTTTTAGATTTGAAGCATAGTGACTAATAAATATATAATTGTCATAGTTTTCTTTACAACTCTGTCATTTAAGTCACTGATGAGTATCTATGATACATGCAGTAAAAATTTAGACAAACATTTTGGCTACAAATTGGTTTACTAAAAGCTTGAATCATAGTCTGAGTCAAGAGTAATAGGCTTACAATTGTGTCTTAGGGTACTAAGAAGTTCTTTTGAGGAGCTTTTAAATTGTATTCTTTGTTTTGAAAAACTTTTCCTTCTGGAAGTTCTAGGCCTTATGAGAAATTACCTATTCTGAATTTGTCACAAATAATGATGTAAATAAGTCCTGTGCAGTGAATCATGTGCTTTCAGTAAGAGGATTTTGAAAGCCTTTTGTAAAACGAAGTCATTCTCATAATAGAGTTATTTAGGATAGAATCAAATTGATTTACATGCTTTATTTATTTCAAATATGAAGGGAAATTGTTTCTAAATATATTTAAACTTTTAATAGAACAGTAGTATGCCATCAGTGTGGAAATAACTCACTTGTTAATTAAATAAATATTTAGGGTATATTTGCTATATATCAGGCATTATAACACAAGGACTAATGAAGGAGGGAAAAAAACAAAAGCACGAAAGAAGAGCAGAAATAGCTCCATAATCTCACTTTCCGGGGATAACCTCTACAGACATTTTGTTGAGTGTCTATTACTTTTCTGATATATACATTTTTTAATAAAATGGAATTGCCTCAAATATGCTATTTAATAGCTTGTTTCTTTTCACACTATTTGAAAATTAAGAAAAGATATAATGTATCTTTATAATATGCTTCATTTAAAAACTTTAAGTTTAAGCCGGGTACAGTGGTTCATGTCTGTGTCTGTAATCCCAGCACTTTGAGAGGCCGAGGTGGGCGGATCATGAAGTCAGGAGATTGAGACCATCCTGGCCAACATGGTGAAACCCCGTCTGTACTAAAAATACAAAAATTAACTGGGCATGGTGGCATGTGCCTGTAGTCCCAGCTACTCAGGAGGCTGAGGCAGGAGAATCGCTTGAACCTGGGAGGTGGAGGTTGCAATGAGCCGAGACTGCACCACTGCACTCCAGCCTGGCAACAGAACAAGACTCCATCTCAAAAAAAAAAAAAAAAAAAAAAAGTGAAATATAGTATCCTTTTAAATTTTAAATAGATAATAGAAACTGGTTTCCCCCCATTTAAACCAGAATTTAAGTTTAACTTTATAAATTCTTGACAATTTGGATTTTGTCATTCAACCTCATAAAATTAGTTATTTAAGCTTCACCTGGTTAGGTTTAAATGCAATGCAATTTGCGTTAAAATACTACATTAAAGCCTCAGATTTGTAGTTGCTAACAGCACTTCTATGTATGTGTTAGGGACTGCTCTAAATACTGCTTCATATATATTAACTCTTCTATTCTGTACTTCTATTCCCATTTTATAGAGGAGGAAATTGAAACACTGAGAGGTTAAGTAACTAAAGTTGCAGAGCTAGAGTGACAGGAGTAAAGCTTCAACCCAGGCAACCCAGACTTCAGAGTTCTCATCTCAACTGCTAAGCTGCTAGCATAGCTTTTCTGGTAACTATTTTTAATTCAAATATAGTTCGAGTGATCTATCTAACAAGTCATCACTCTAACAACTCGGTGACTTGTAATGTAAAATTATTCGTTGTAATACATTTAATATAATTGTTTCTTTGTGCTGTGCTGCAAAAATCATAGCAAATGAGATGTAATTTATTACTCTCCCTCCCACCTCTATTACTCTCCCTCCCACCTCCAGCATCTTGTGCTAATCCCTCTGCCCTGCGGACCTCCCCCCACTCTATTATGCGTGTCAACTCCCATCAACTTCCTTGCTTGCTGGGGACTGGGGCCGTGAAGGCATACCCCCCGAGGGGTGCGGGGCTAGGGCTAGGCCGGCTGTGCGGTTGGGCGGGGCCCTGTGCCCCTCTGCGGAGTGCGGGTCGGGAAGCGGAGAGAGAAGCAGCTGTGTAATCCGCTGGATGCGGACCAGGGCGCTCCCCATTCCCGTCGGGAGCCCGCTGATTGGCTGGGTGTGGGCGCACGTGACCGACATGTGGCTGTATTGGTGCAGCCCGCCAGGGTGTCACTGGAGACAGAATGGAGGTGCTGTCGGACTCGGAAATGGGGTAGGTGCTGGAGCCACCATGGCCAGGCTTGCTGCAGGGGGAGGGGGAAGGTGGTTTTCCCTCGCACTGTCTTAAACCGATGGTCTTTCCTTGGCACGGGGTCCACTGCCGCATGCCAAACGAGGAGGCAGGGGCGTAGCCCCCCCCCCGCCCCCCACTGCAGCACTGGAGATGGATTTCCTGTACTTCAGATCCAGGGTTTTTGACAGAAGAGGAAGAAGGGGGAGGGGTAGAAGGGTTAAGGGGAGTCTGCTAAGAAAAAGCTGTTTTTGAAACTAGAAGGGGTTTTTGTTTTTATAATGCCATTTGACAGAGTGGAATAACAGTATCTAAGGAAACGGGTAGAGGACAACAAAGAATGGGCATATTCATGACGAGGAGCAAAAGCTCTAGCCCATTGAAAGGCTTCTTTTCCTCCCTGGCGACAAGGACACATGCAGTGGTGGCCAAAAGAGAGAGGAGACAAAACCGCTGCAGATGGCTGATGTGAATCTAGTGGAAAGAGCTACTGGGAATGAGAGAAAGAGGAGGAGGCAGGTACTGCAGAGTGTGAGTGGTGGTGTTGGTTGATGAAATATTGGTCACCAGTAGTGTGCCTGCTTTTGTAAAACATCTAAGTAAACTCCCTGTGAATAGGGTGGCAAAAAGATACCAGTGTCTTTGTTAGTTACAAAATGCAGTGGTAGTGGCTTTTTGCGGATGACTGCAGTAGTGCTTTTTCTCTCTCTGTTAGGCTGAAAAGACAACTGCAGAGGAATAAGAAATCGTGCAGCAAATGCTGGGGGTAGAAGCCCATTTACAAGAAGCCATAGTTTATAAATGCAGCCTGAACAGGAGAAAAAAAATTACTGTTTTTTAAAGTAGGAAAAATGTCAGGCTATAAATGTTTTGTCAGTGGAATGTATTGGACACTTTGATTCTACATCACGAAAGAGATGCTCAAATTCTTTGATTTAACATAAATCCTATAGGAAATCTTAATAAATTATGTATGAAACAGTGGATCTTTTCCTTTGTTAGTGAAGCGTTTATGCCATTAATTAGGTCATTCAAGAGCAAACCACTTTATAATGTAAATTACTTTATGAAAAATTATGGTGAACAAATTTTTGTAGGCCTAATATTAAAGACCTATATTTAAGTAATTTTATATTTCTCTTTGGTTGCTTTTAGATAACACTGAATAATATTTTAAAGCAACATGACTTTTCTTCTAGATGTATTTCTGTCTAGTGAATTCTCATATACTCTTGATATAAAGTGTATTTTGTTGAGCTTATTTTTTTTCCTTTACCTAAATGTAAAAGCCTATCTTTATGCATATTTATAGTAGCCAACCTGCCACACCTCCCCACTCCCTGAACAAGGATGGCAGTGGCTTTGTAAAGCCCTCCAGGGTCAGTGACAGTGCCTCTTTAATAATGTTTATGTAATAGAAAGTCCTAAGATGACCTATTATATTGTTTTAGTAATGTTTTCAAGATAATACAGAATTGGGCTGGCTTAGATAAATAAGATACATAAATTTTTCACTGATAAATTTAAACAGTTCTTTAAAAAATTATATCTGTTTTAAGAATTACTTGATCATGGATATCAGGATTGGTAGTACTTAGGAGCCGGGCGTGGTGGCCCATGCCTGTAATACCAGCTAAACAGGAGGCTGAGGGAAGCTGAGGCAGGAGGATCACTTGAGCCTCAGAGTTCAAGACCAGCCTGGGCAACCAAGCAAGACCTTATCTCAAAAAAAAAGTACTTAGAGTCTCTTTTTTTAAACCTAATGGAAACTATAGCTAGAACTAAAGATGTCACATTAAAATTCCAAATGAAGTTTAACAGCTAATATTACTTGGTTCTTTGAATTTCATTAGCATAGTGTTTGAGAGTCTATAAAATTATTATTTTTACATAAATTACCTTCTTTTACCATTTTAACAGCTCAGTGTAGCATTATTTTTATTTTAAATGTTAGAGACTCCTAATCAAGTATGTTATGACTTTATCCAAGGTCAAATATTGTATAACAGTGTGAAGAACCTAAGTCTTCTATTTTATTCTAATTCTATAAAACTATAATGCCTCTTATTACATACATACAAAATAATATATAACAGAGGTAATTTGAAAAGCAATGTAAGTCACTGACAAATTATTAAAAAAATGAAAAGGCAATCCTACTTGGTTGTGAATTTTTATCTACAATATAAGAATGCTTTATAAAATACCTGGTGACTAAGCAAATGGAGAAGCAGCAGTTTTCATGATGACATTCATAAACAACTTTTTAAAGATCGTGTTATTATCATATGAACACATCTAAGTAGAATAGTGTTAGATTGAGAGGTTTTTCTGAATTAAATAAGAAATAAAGAACTAAAGTTTATTTCATTCCTCTTGTAGTATATCTAATCTATGACTGAACTGTTGGCTTTAGTGGTCTTTGAAATTATTCACTGATATGGCGTGAATTGTGCTATTAAGGAATTTAAAATTAAATATTTATAAATGTTTTATGAACTGAATTTAAGCTATTGAAGTTTTTCTTTTTTCTTTTTTCTTTTCTTTTTTTTTTTTTTGGGCGGGGGGGGGACAGGGTCTCACTTTGTCGACCCAGGCTGGCGTGCAGTCGCAAACATGGCTCACTGTAGCTTCAACCTCCCAGACTCAAGTGATGCTCCCGCTTCAGCCCCCCAGGTAGCTGGGACTACAGGCGCACACCACCATGCATAGCTAATTTTTGTGTTTTTTGTAGAGATGGGGTTTCGCCAGGTTGCCCAGGCAGGTCTCGAACTTCTGAGCTCAAATGATCCTCCCACCTCAGCCTCCCAAAGTGCTGGGATTACAGGTGTAAGCCACCATGAAGTTTCTCATTTGCATTAATTGCTCTGTAGATTTTACCATTTTTGTCTGTTTTATAAACTATTACTCATTTTATGAAATTTAACCAATCTTTTATACTTGTGTATGTTTAAATGTTCTCTTCAATTTTGATCTCCCTTCTCCCCCTTTTCTTGTATTAGAATCTGAAACCTACTTATGTGGCACATAAAATGGGATAGAGTATTATGGTTCAGAAAAGATGGGTAATAGTTTAGGAAATACATTCACTACATATTTATTAGGATACCTTCTAAATATCATCTATGAAAGATGCTGGAGTCAAATAAGACATGTAAACTAATCTCTAAGAAACTCATGGTAGAATTATGTGAAATTTCATTGCAAGTTAAACACTGCTTTGGCTACTCCTAGGATATTTAAAGATTTATATAATCTAAGATATCCTCTAATTTAGAAGAATATGGTGGATTGCTCTTTGAAACACCGCTTTTTCATAAGATCTGCTTAGAGTCACAGAGATTTTTTGAAAACTAAATTACTTTTGAAGTACTAAGTATCTTGAATGTACAATGAAAACTTCCGTTAAGTGAATAGATAATGTTCTCAAAAGCTGATTTTGTAAATCAAATCATACATCAGTTGGTACAAGGTAAGCCTTCCCCCCTTTATTCTCACACCCTGCTCCCACTCCTCGTGTTTTTAAATATGCATACATTCTTGAGAAGTAGTTATCATCATTTTGTGAATCTATTTTTTTTACAGTTAATGAGATTTTTAAAAAAAAATTTATTGCGATAAACATAAAATTTACCATCTTAAGCACTTTTAAGTGTACAGTTCTGTGGCATTAAGTACATTCACATTGTTGTGCAACCATCACGACACCCATTTCTAGAAATTTTTAATCTTCGCTAATTAAAACTCTGTGCACATTAAACACTAACACGCCATTTTCCCCTCCCCCAACCCTTGGTAACCACCACTCCACTTTTTGTCTCAATGAATTTGACTATTCTAGGAACCTCAAATAAGAAAAACCATTTAATATTCATTCTTTTGCAACTGGCTTATTTCACTTAGCATAATGTCTCGAAGGTTTATCCATACTGTAGCATGTGTCAGAATTTCCTTCCTTGTTAAGTCTAAATGATGTTCCATTGCATGTATATGGCACATTTTGTTCATTTTTCTGTCAGTGGACACTTCAGGTTGTGTCCACCTTTTGTCTATTGTGAATAATGCTGCTACAAACATGGGTGTGCAAGTGTCTGCTTGGGTTTTACTTTTTTGTGTGTAATTTAATTTTTTGTGTGTTTTTAATTTACATAATTTTTGAACATTATTAACTCAATACTGTTTTTAAGATCTATTCATTTTACTTTATGTCTATCTAGTTTGTGATGCTAACTCTGCTGTATAGTATTCTATAGTACCTATCACTGTTCCTCCAGTGAAGGCCATAAGTTTTCTCCAAATCCCATTAACCACAAACACCTTTATGGTATACATTCTTGTACATGTCACCTTAGGGACTATGTTATTTACGTATTTCTGTATAACAAATTGTACCAAAACTTAGTGGTTTAAACAGTTCCTGTGGGGCAAGAATTCAGGAATGTCTTAGTTGGATGGTCTGACTCAGGCAGGATCTCTTATAAAGTTGCAGTCACGATGTCAGTCACAGATAAAGTCATCTGAAGGGCTTGACTAGACTGACGGATCTTCTTCCAAGATGGCTGACTCGCATAGTCTGTTTTTCATTGGCTACTGGCAAGAGACCTCAGTTCCTTGTCATGTGGGCCTCTCCATGGGGCTGCTTGAGTGTCTATAACATAGCAGCTGACTTCCCTCAATGATTCTAACAGAAAGGCCATTTATGACCTAGACTCAGAAGCCACACACCATCGCTTCTGCTGTATTTTCTTTATTAGAAGTGCATCACTAAGTCCAGCCTACCCAAGGGAGGAATTAGAATCCACCTCTTAAAGGAGTAGGGTGAAAGAATTTGTGATGTATTTTAAGATCATTACATTGACCATTGAAACAGTTTCATTGGATTTATCTCTGATAGAGGGATCTCTGGATTATAGGGCATTGTTTCCTATTTCAGATGTAACAAATTAACACAAATTTAGTGGTTTAAGACAACACAGATGGATTATCTTGCAGTCCTGGAGATCAGACACGGTTTTTACTGGACCGAAATCATGATATCAGTGGCTTTGCATTTCCTCCAGAGATTCTATGGAAGAATCAGTTTTCTTGCTTTTCTTCAGGTTCTTGGCATTCCTTGTCTCATGGCCTGTTTCTCCATCTTCAGTGCCAGCAGCGTTCTAAATCTCTCTCTGAATCTGACCCTCTGCTGCTCTTGTCACATTTTCTTCTCTGACCCTTCTGCCTCCTTCTTAAAAGAACCTTTGTGATTACATTGGGTCCACCCAGATAATCCAGGAAATCCTGCTTCAAGATCCTTAACTTAATCACATCTGCAAAGTTCCTTTAGCCACATAAGGTAACACATTCATAAGTTTTGGGAACTAGGATTTGGTCATCTTTGTGGGGCCATACACAGGCATACTCATCTGTTCTCCATTTTTTTAAGCTGAAGGATTTTTTTTAGTTATTTTTACTTTTGCGAATGAGTGTTACTTCCTTTTGGTAAATTCAGATTTTCATTTACCAAGTTTGTTTAAAGTATAGTGTAATATATAATGATCACCAAGATGGTAAGCAGATACTCATTGTTCAATTAGATGCTTGATTTTATCATCACTTAATGTATATCAGTGTATCAGCTACTTCTGACATAGTCTGTAATAGAAACGTTAAAGCAACACGGCCTTATTAAATTTCTCTTTGTACCTTGTAGACTTGTTAAAACACCATTTCCGTGGGCGCTCTGTTGAAACTTCAGCTTCCTTACACTGTGAAGTCACTAAAGCTTGATGTTGTTCCATTCCATATTTATACATTGTACCTCCTTCTGTTGTTCCCTGATTCCTTTGCACTGTATTTCAGCTAAATTAGATGACTATCTCTTTCCCCAAATATATATATCATTTTTCCAACCTCTGACCTTTGATCGTTCTTTTCCTTCTCCTGGAATACTGTCCTCATACTTATGTTTGTTATAATCATGCCATCTCTTAAGTTCCCTTCTAAAATGGCTTTTACTTTTTGAACCCTTTCCTCAGTTTTCTCAGCAAGGTATGACTTTTGTAGCATTCTCTGTCAGTGCTTTTCAACCCAAATTTGGCCTTGAATTCTAGGTGATTTCATCTTAGCCTGGGTCCCTTGTCAGAGTCCTGAAGCCAGGCCTTTTGTGAAATACTTTGGGAAGTCATCTAGGGGATATAGAAGTATAGACCTGAAAAGAGTGAGACAGAGAAAGAAGGACAGCTAGTAGAAACATGTTCTCAAGTTGGTCATCACTTTGGACAGTTGTGGTTTGACCTGCCAGGACTTTCTGAGGGACCATATAGAATGTAACTCTGAATTGTCCACCCAAGGGTAAGATTTGTATACTAGCTCCTGTTCCCCTTTGGTCAATAATTGCCCCATTAAGTGTTTAGTCTTTTATTGGTTGTACATGCATTAATGTTGGGAACACAGTGAGGTGTCAGAGATTCCCTAGGACAGAAAACAAAGGATACCTCGTGCCCCTGATGTGCCTTTCGTTTCCATCTGCAGTAAGCCGATTGCTGCAGCCAAGACAGTGTGAAGTGGGACACAAAAATCTATTTGTATACTGATCCTATTTACCCATTCTCTTGAATAGTCCCCCCTTTGCTAGATAATAAGCTACCTGAGAACAAGGAACTTGTCAACTTACTTTTCTCCTTATATTATTTTCCCAGAGCCACTGTAACAAAGTACCGTTGACTGATAACTTAAAAGAATAGAAATGTATTTTCTTACACTTCTGGAAGCTGGAAGTCTGAAATCAATGGGTTGGGAAGGTTAGTTCCTTCTGATGAGGGAGAATCAGTTCTGTGTCTCTTTCCTAACTTTTAATGGTTGCCTGAAATCCTTGGTATTCCTTGGCTTGACGCTTCCTCACTCCAATCTCTGCCTTTATTATCACATGGCATTCTCCCTGTGTGTCTCTGTGTCCCTGTTTCTTCACATGGTCTTCTTACAAGGTTGCTGAATTATCTTGTAAGCAGATATTCATTGTTAATTAGGTTCTTGGTTTTATCATCACTTAATTTATATCGATGTATCAGCTACTTCTGACATAGTCTGTAATAGAAACTGAGAAATATTAAAGCAACATGGCCTTATTAAATTTCTCTTTGTGTCTTTTAGACTTGTTGTAACACCATTTCTTTTTTTTTTTGAGACGGAGTCTCGCTCTGTCGCCCAGGCTGGAGTGCAGTGGCCAGATCTCAGCTCACTGCAAGCTCCGCCTCCCCGGTTTAAGCCATTCTCCTGCCTCAGCCTGCCGAGTAGCTGGGACTACAGGCGCCCGCCACCTCGCCCAGCTAGTTTTTTTTTTTTGTACTTTTTAGTAGAGACGGGGTTTCACCGGGTTAGCCAGGGTGGTCTCGATCTCCTGACCTCGTGATCCGCCCGTCTCGGCCTCCCAAAGTGCTGGGATTACAGGCTTGAGCCACCGCGCCCGGCCTAGACTTGTTGTAACACCGTTTCTATGGGCACTCTATTGAAACTTGATCTGTCATTGTCTTACCAGTCATTGAATTTAGGGCCCACTCTAATCCAGTATGACCTCATCTCAAACTTGATCCATTTATGAAGACTCTGTCCCCAAATAAGGTCATATTTGATGTAACATTGTTTGGGGTTTTTTTTTTTTTTTTCCCCCTCTGTTGCCAGCCTAGAGTAGCTTCTGGGCTCAAGCAGTCCTCCCAACTCAGCCTCCGAAGTAGCTAGGATTACAAACATGTGCTTCCACAGCTGGCTAATTTTTAATTTTTTTTCTTAAGGACAGGGTCTCACTATATTGCACAGGCTGGTCTCGACCTCCTGTCTACCAGTGATCCTCCCACCTCAGCTTCCCAGAGTGCCGGGATTACAGGTGTGAGCCACTGTGCTCACACCTATAACATACCTTTTTATGAAACACAGTTCAACCCGTAACACTCCCTTAATACTTGGTACCTTGTGAATAATAAGATACCTAAATATGGTACATTGTGAATAACAAGGTGTATTGTTTTCTTTTAATGGAAAAGTCATCTTAGACATTCTCTGAATTTGTGCCCTCTCTCTCTGTTGTCTGCCCTCTGTGGCTGATAATGCACCCTTTCTGTTCCTTCTTACATGTATATTTGTCTTTTATATGGCTATCGCTGAGTAAAGCATTTTGGGAATTACAAAAGCTAAGTATTAGATATAGACCTTGTCTTCAAGATGTTTATGCTCCAGCTGGGAAGACAAAACACCCCAAGGTAAAATGGAATAATTAGAGAACAGTTAGGCCAAATCGTATAGTATTTACTGTTCAGTTAGCAGGAAGATTCATTATTGGCCAGAGATGTCAGGAAGGTTTTGTGTAAGCAACTGAGCTGGGCCTTAAAGGATGAGGATATCTTATAAGAGCAGAGGAAAAAAGGATGTGGTATTCAGAAAGGGGAAGAGTTATAAACAAAAATGCAAAGGTAAGAAAGAGTTTGTAGAGAAAAGTGAGGAGAGACTTACTTGAGGAAGGTTATCTTGGAACTTAATAGGCATTAAGTTTGGAAGGTAGACTATTATCAGATATAATAGATTGTGAACACTGGACCGAAGTTATACAGTCTTTAAGAGCATGAGCATTAAAAACAAATACAGATTTGAATTCTGGCATAGCCTCTTGATCTGTGTTCTTAGGAAAGTTATCTACTGTTTTGAAGTTCCATTTTTCTTAACTCAGAAATGCGTAACACTACCTCATAGGTGGTTGTGAGGATTAAATGAGTTAATATATAGAAAGCATTTATAGTACATCGGATATTGTAAGTACTAAATAAATATCAGACTTTCTGAATTTCACATATCAAATACATGAAAAATTACAAACAAAGGATTTGTAATTTATATATATATAGGATTTAAATAATATGCTATAGTCAGTAAAGAGTTATAGAACTTCATATACTTTTCCTTTTAAAAACTTTTTAGTACAATATCTATGAAAATTAGTCATGTTCTTGACTACAAGACAAACCTTTAAAAATTTTCAAATGGTAACAATTTTATAAGCAATAGTCTTCCATTAATCTAATAAACAATATATCAATGACAATAAAAAGATGACTCAAAAAGCCTTATATACCTAGCAATCGAGATGAATCTTTGAAGTATCCCGTAGATCAAAGAGGAAATCAAGATGGAAGTTATGAGTTATCTAGAAATAAAGAGAAGAACTCTTCATACTAAAACCTGTGGAATGTAGATAAGGCTGTACTAAGAGAAAAACTGATGTCCTTAAAATTTATATTATTAAGGAAGAAACGAATAAGTGAATGTTTAAGTGAGGAAATAAACGAATTAATATTCACTTTATTATTATTATTATTTTTTTGAGATGAAGTCTCACTCTGTCGCCCAGACTGGAGTGCAGTGGCACAATCTTGGCTCACGGCAACCTCCACCTCAAGCGATTCTCCTGTCTCAGTGACACCCCCACCACCCCATAGCTGGGACTACAGGCATATGCCACCACACCCAGCTAATTTTTGTATTGTTAGTAGAGACAGGATTTCACCATGTTGGACAAGCTGGTCTCAAGCTCCTGACCTGCCTCCCAACGTGTTGGGATTACAGGCATGAGCCACCACACCAGCCTTTCACTTTAAATAACTAAGTAAGCCAATGGAAAATAAGAGGATATAATTAGTAAAGATAAAGAAATTGATAAAATAGAAAATAAAGTAGTGGAAAGGATACGTTGATGTTTTTGTTTGTTTTGGTAAACACCAATAAAATAAATGAAACCCTAGAAAGTTTAAAGGAATAAAAGACAAACAGAACACCAATGAGAAAAGATACCTTCAGATAAAGAATTTTTAAATGAGAGAATATATACAACTCCGACAATACATTTGTAAAACTAGAGGAAATAGTTTACTAGTGAACTATTAATGAATAAAATTAATACAAGGTGGAGAAAGCATGAAAAGACTAAACCTCAGAAGAAACTGTAAAATACTTTAAAAAAATCTTAGCTCTAAAATGGCACCTCTTTTGAGTATCCATCACTTTGATAAGAAAAAAGGCACCTTCTGATTTGAATTCTAGCTGACTTTCAAAGGATAGATACTATTCAAACTATTCCAGACCATATAAAAAGATGAGACATCTATCAGTTCATTTTGCAAACTAGTGTAAGCTTAATTCAAAACCTTATTTCAAAATACTATAAAAATTTAAAACTATATGTTTTCTCTTTAAAAATTCTAAGTGAAATATGAAGAAATCAACAGGCTCATAAAAGAATAAAACATGAACAAGTGGGGTTTATTTCAGGAATGGAGGATAGGTCAACATTCAAAAATCTTATAACTGCATCAAGAAATTAAAAGAAAAACGATTTGATTATACAAAAAAGTACTATTTATGTTCAGCAGCTACTACTAATAAAAACTTTAAACTCAAGGGAAAATGCCTAAACATGTTAAAAAATTTACTGAAATCTAAGAGTAAGAATATCAAATAGTGAAATAATATGCCATTCTTATTAAAATTGAGAATAAAATAGTTTAGGTGACATTTTAAAGTTTCAAGCTAACAATAAAACGTGAAAAAGAGGTGAGGTATAAATGCAGGAAAGAAGAGTCACAAGTATCACTTACAGATTATATGATTGCATACCCAGAAAATCCACTGGAAATCCTATTAGAATTCATAGAATCATCTGATAAGGTGGCCACACAAGTATTATGGGTTAAATAGAATTAGTAGCTTTTATATGTAGTAACAATATTTGTTTTTCTTTATTTCTTTTATTAAGAGATGGTGTCACACTACGTTACCCAAGCTGGTCTCACTCAAGTGAGCCTCCGGCCCCAGCCTTCCAAAGTGCTGGGATTACAGGCATGAGCTACCACGCCTGACCATTAGCAGTATTTGGTGTGGGGTGGTGGTGGTCATTCACAGCAACTCAAATAGCCAAAAGCCCAGGGATATATTTGATATGAAATGTATAGAGGCATAGGACCTTTTTCTTGAGGGGGAAAAACCCTGGGAAATTTGATTGCAGAGCCTGAATTATTCATGAGATGTAGTAAGACTTAGTATGGAAATGTGAGCCTGTCTGAAATTAATATAAATATAATACAGTTACAGTTCTAAGTATGTATGAGAATTGAGCATATAAGAGAGACATTTCCATTCAGTGGAAAAGAAATGGTTTGTTTAATAGTGCTGATGTAGTTGCACTATTTATTACTACTTTCAGTTATCCATACGAAACACAATAAAGTTAGACCACTACACTCATGCCATACACAACAATAAAAATGCCTTATGAATTAAAGATCTAAATATAAAGTAAAATTTCTTATTCAAGCTAGTGAATTAATCTTCCAAATTTATCACCTCTTTTGCATAAGACCCCATTAAAGTGATAGTAAAAACAAAATAAAGATGTGAGCTTACAATGCCATAAAGAGTAAGAGACATTCAAATTGACATTGTAACAAATTTCTGGAAGATGAAGAAATTGTGGGAATTAAAATTGATTGCTGAAAAAAAAAAAATCAGGGATTCTAAGACTTCCTAGTTCTCTGTTCTTTCCAACATGGCAGGTTGGAAATTTAGTATTTAAAAGTAAAATACTAATTTTAGTATTAGGAATTTCTTAATGGCCTTTGAAATTATTTGGGTTACCTTGGGGTGTTTGAAAACCCAAATTGGGAAATTATGCTTTAACCACCAGTTTTTGTAAATTAAGTTTTATTAGAGCACGGGCATGCCCATCTAATTATGTGTTTGGGGCTGCTTTTGTGCTACAGCTACAAAGTCAAGTAGTTGCAACAGAAATCATATGACCCACAAAGACTTATAATATTTATTATCTGGCCCTTACAGTAAATGCTTGCCAACCCCTGCTCCTGGTAATTGGGATGGGCGTCTTGAGACCTGCCCACACTTGGTATGGGCATGGATAGGTCTAGCCAGTGTTATGTAGCTATTTACAGAATGTAAGCAAAGGAAAGAGTGGGGAAAGAATGCAACAGACAGAAGACTGAATATCACCACCTAATGGGGCCTTAGTAGGGAAGAGAAAGAGAAATAGAAAATGGTTGTTAAAGAGAAAAGAATTAAAATGGATGAGGTGAATTCTGCTTGGAATTTAAAACTTTTTTGTGTATTACTGATTTTGTATCTGGCAAGCATAAAATTTTTATATTTCTAAGATTTTTCTATTTTGTTTCTTTCCAATCATTACACTTTCTCTTTTTTAAATTTTACTGTGTGAATTAGGACTTCCAGGATTACGTTGACTGAAAGTGTGGATAGTAGACATCTTATTCCTGATTTTAAAGAGAATGTCTGTAACATTTCACTATTAAGAATGAAGTTTACGGCTGGGTGTGGAGCGCCTGTAATCCCAGCAGTTTGGGAGGTGGAGGCAGGCAGATCACTTGAGGTCAGGAGTTTGAGACCAGCCTGGCCAACAAGGTAAAACCCCATCTCTGTAATCGCAGCTACTCGAGAGGCTGAGGCGTGAGAATTGCTTGAACCTGGGAGGTTGCAGTGAGCCCAGATCGTGCCACTGCACTCCAGCCTGGGCAACAGAGCAAGACTCCATCTATTAAAGCAAACATACTAAAAAAGAATGAAGTTTACAAAATTAGCTGGGCATGTTGGCTTGTGTCCATAGTCCCAGTTACTCTAGAGGCTGAAGCAGGAGGGTTACTTGAGCTAGGGAGGTCAAGGCTGCAGTAAGCCTAGGTGACAGAGCAAAACCCTGTCTCAGAAAAAAAGAATGAAGTTTACTTTAGCTTTGACAGTTTCCCTCCTATTTCCAGGTTTTTATAGAAAGTTTTTTCTTTGAGATGGTTTTTCTTTAGTATTTTCATGTAGCAAGTGACACACACAAATGATCTTATATTGCACTCTACTTGCATTTCTGGAATAAACTCAGCTTCATTCTGCTGTAGTTTCTTTACTGTGTGCTATTGTATTCTGCTTCCTGATAATTTCGTTTAGATTTTTTGAATCAATATTTGTAAATATTAGCCTATAATTATTCTTTTTCACACAATCTTTGACCTTTATGTCATGGTTAGATTGGCTTCATGGAATGCATTGGAAAATATTTCCTATTCTTCCATCCTTGGAAGCATTGTGTAAGATCAGAATGATTTGTTCCTTAAAAGTTTGGTAGAAGGTGTTTGCAAAACCATTCAGATATGGTGTTTTGAAGGATTTGGAGGAGGAGGGCAAAGATATTAATACTTACTGCTCCAATTTTTTTTTTTTTTTTTGAGATGGAGTCTTACTCTGTCACCCAGGCTGGAGTGCAGTGGCGCGATCTTGGCTCACTGCAACAACCTCCACCTCCCGGGAGTTCACGGCATTCTCCTGCCTCAGCCTCCTGAGTAGCTGGGACTACAGGCTCACGCCACCATGCCTAGCTAATTTTTGTGTTTTTAGTAGAGACAGGATTTCACCATGTTGGCCAGGATGGTCTCTATCTTCTGACCTTGTGATCCACCCTCCTTGGCCTCCTAAATTGCTGGGATTACAGGCGTGAGCCACCGGACCTTGTCCAATTTTTTAATAGTTGTAGAAGTATTAAGGTTTTTCTGCTGCTTCTTGAATCAATTTCCCCTCCCTAGAATCTTTGTTTTAGTATGTTTGGAGGTTGTTTTCTTTTTTCTCTCTCTAATCATATTTAGTTTTTTTGTTTTTGTTTTTTTTAAATCCAACTTTTTCTTTTCTTTTTTATTTTGGTTCATTTTAGAGGGTTTTCTTGTTTTTTTTTTGTTTTTTTTTTGGTTTTTTTTGTTTTTTTTTTGTTTTTTGAGATGGAGTCTTGCTCTGTCTCCCTGACTGGAGTGCAGTGGCACAGTCTCGGCTAACTGCATCCTCCACCTCCTGGGTTCAAGCTAGTCTCCCACCTCAGCCTCCCGGGTAGCTGGGATTACAGGCATATGCCACCACACCTGGCTAATTTTTTGTATTTTTAGTAGAGACAAAATGGGGTGAAACCAACATGGGGTTTCACCATGTTGGACAGACTGGTCTTGAACTCCTGACCTCAAGTGATCCACCCACCTCAGCCTCCCAAAGTGCTGGGATTACAAGCGTGAGCCACCACCACCTGGCCAATGCTTTGCTTTTCAAACTTTTCAAAGGGTATGTAATAAAAAGGAAGACTTACCACCAGACACTATACCTTGATTCTATAAGCAGTGACTGTATTTTTGAATGTTCTTTAAGTGATATTTTTTATCCTTTTGCACTCCTTTATTTTTACTGGAGCAGTAGGGACCACATGAGACATTAGTGATCAGCATTCTTTTTTTTTTTTTTGGGTTGCGGGGGGAGATGGGCTTTTGCTTGTTTTTTACGTTTGTTTTGTTTTTCATCAACTTCATTTTTACATCAGCCTCATTCTTCTTAATACCGGTGTAGTATTTCACTGTAGAGATGTGCACTATTTTAACGCAGTTGTGCTTTTATAGCAAATAGAAATTTTCCCATTTGTTTGAAGGTACCCTAAGAATCTCCTTTATTACTCCTAGTCTAGTAACGGACATCATTACTTTAGAGAACTCTACTTGGCCCTCTGTGTGTCTTACACCCATTAAATTAAAATTAAAATGTTCCATACCATCCTTTGAAGAGGATATATGCCATTTAAATATCTTTACTTAAAAAAATAAAAGTCTGCTCTCATAAGCAATGAAATGTTTTTCAAACATTTAAATCTCTGTTCCTTTTTGCAGGTTATCCTAGTGTGTTTTATGAGTCAAAATGCAGTTTTTACTTTTTCTTCATGGCTGTCCCATTTCCCAGCACCACTTTAAATTCCATCTTTTTACGAATATTGAGATACTGCTTTTATATACTGAATTTATCTATATTTACTTCTGGATTTTAAACATTGTGTTCTCGTGGTTGGTCTATTCATGTACCGGTATTGTAGCTTTTTAAAAAACTTTTAATTTTAAATAACTTTGGACTTACAGAAAAGTTGGAAAAATAGTACAGAGTGTTTCTATATACCTTTTACAGATTCCCCAGATGATTAACATCTTATATATCCCTACTACAATTATCAAAACAAAAAAACTGATCTATTGGTACAATATAGTTAACTACATATATATATGGTTTTAATTATAAAGGCTTTGTACATTATTTTAATATGTAGTTTACTGCCTGCTCTTTAATATTTTCTATTTTTTTTAATATCTAGCTGCAGGAAATAAAAACTTTATATAGGGTTTTTGTTGGGACTGTAAAATTTATAAATTAGCTTAGGGAGAAACGGCATCTTTATGTTGCTGAATCTTGGTATACCAGAATAAGATATGCCTTTCCATTTGTTGAAATCTACTTTTCTATCTTTCTCGTATATGTTTTGGACTCTTTTTGTGCAGTTTATGCCCAGATATTTTCATTTTTTATTGTAAATGGGATCTTTTCTTTCATTTATCTTCTGTCTGGTTTCTCTCCCCTATAAAGGAATGATTTCTGTATATTTGGTACTATACTATATTACCAAATTACATTATTATTATAATATTTCATTGATGCTTTTGTATATTCCAGGTATATAGTTATGTGGTCTGTGAATAATGTTCCCTTTCTAATTTTTTTCTAATTTTATTCATTAATTTGTGTTGACTATTGTGACTAATAGAATGGTACCCTGACTGTAAGAGTATATCCAGTGTTTCCACATTAAGTATACTGTTAGCCTTGGGGCTGATAGATCATGTTAAAGAAATGTTCTTTTTTATTCAGTATTTTCAACAAGAATGGGTATTGAATTTGTAAAATGTCTTTTCATCATCTTTGGCATGAACATAACGATTTTTTCCCATGTAGATCTATTATGTTAAATGATATAATTGATTTTCTAATAGTGACTTTTTCATGGTAAATTATAATAGATTTTTCATCTCTTTTGGGATCAGTTTTGATAGATTATATCTTCTAGTAAATTATCTATTTCGGGTGTTCAGATTTGTTTGCATAGGGTTGAGCAGAGTCGTCTTTTATGATTCTTTTGCTTTCCTGCCTTCTTACTCATATTTTCTTCTTATTTCATTTCATCTAAAATGCTGGAAAATATATCTTTGTTTTTCCATGAAAACAAAATAATAAAAGCAGCTCCATTGATGTAAAAAAGAAGTGATCTCGAACTTCTGAAAATAATAATCCTCCACATTTAATTCTGATTATCTTTCGCCAGCCCAAAATTTTTTGCTTCCTTGCTTTTATTTCTCACAATACTTGTAAATTTGTTTTCTAATGAACATTTGAATAAAAGTCTAGATAATAGTCCTTGTGCTTTCTTCTCCCCTACCTGACACTTACAAGGTGGAGCAGTGTCTTTAGTGGTCATCTTAACTGCAGAAAAACAAATTGAGAGGTTTGCATGCTCTCAATAAAGTGAAAGATTGGGAGGTTTTCCCCATTTCATGGTGTGTGGCAGCTGTAATGTGATCACACAAGTTTCAAATTTTAAAAAAAAGTTTTAAAGATGTATTTGGTATGCAATTCTTGTAATTGAAAAAAAAAAGACATTCCAAAGTAAATTTACAACTTCACAAATTTTGTATGACTTCACAAGTTTTGGGTTAGGGAGGGATGGCTGCAGCATCCTAAAACAATATAAGTTTGGGTATTCTTCCATGAAACATCTTATTTTTTCCATAAAATTAGATTATTTCTAGAGCAGAAAAAACTTTAATGATTGGGATTCTGGAGTTGGGGGAAAAAAAGATGATTAAAGGTTTAATTCTTCATCTGAAGAGTCGATTTTTTTATTCCTGTAATAAAGAGTACTTTTAGCAGTCTCTGCTCATCTTGCGCATCTGGCTCTTTTCATGATTGTGTAAGGTTATAACTTCTGTGTCTCAATAAACTTGTGTGTGTCCATTTTTTTCTCTGTTACTACCTTTTCTCTTATTTTGTTTTATTATTTTGATGTAAAATTACCTGTTAATTTTATTTGAAATGAGAAATTTTAAGGCTCACATTATTCAAATTCTGTCAGATCCCTACCTCTGTCATATGGTTTATAATGTGCTGGGTATTTTCAGACCTGCTTATTAATAAGATGTAAAACAAAATAATGATCACTCCTGTGGATTTTTCCTTTATTTTTGAGATGTCTCCTATGGCTGCATTACTTCTTTACCCCTTGTCCATTGGTCAGAGGAGGTGTCTTAACTATAGGTGAACACTATATCTTACTGAAGAGGTTATGTTACATGTATATTTTCATAATATAACTTACATTTACATAGTACTTTTATTTTTTAGCCTACCTTTTGTTATTAATCCTAATAATATCGCTGTAAGTTATGTTAAAGCAGATTGTGAATGTTCATTTACAAATTGTGAAATGAATTAAAATGAAGGGACAAAGATTAAATCATGACCAGGCCTGAAATTAACACACAAGACTCAATTTTTTTCAACCATAAAGACTTCATAGGTGATCCCCGCCCGCAGGACTCCCCTTCCTCCTCAGATGTCATTGGATTGTACCAGGTTTACTGTTGATTCTAGCCATTGTAGAACTAACTAGATCTAAGATAAGTCCCTTGATTTCCTTTGGTAGAGTCTTCTAATTGCTGAACTCCAGTACTGTCATGACTAGCCAGTGTTACAGCCTGTCTGCCTTATTCTGTGTAGTGGATTTCATATTATAGAGGCATGTTTTTAATGTCAAGATCTTTATTGCTTAAGTGCAAACTACTTAATACTTTTTAGCTATTAAATAATTAAGATAGGCAGGATTTTATTTATTCCAAAATGATTTGACCTAAACTAAAGAGAGAATGTGGATCTCCTGAATCTTACTTGGTTAATCTTAATATAACTCCTAGCATTCTATAATTCTTCCTAAGGTCCTCTTATTACCTGGCTATCTTCTGTATCTTCTTTGTCTCCCCTCTTCTTTCCCAGTCATAATGACTGCCAGACTCTGCTTCATTTCTCTTTGACAGTCTGTACTTCTCAGGTCATCCATTCTCTTTAGGTGTCTTTTGGCCTCAGTTTGAGCACAGCAGATCCCAAGACCACATATGCCATAGCATGGGCTATTATAGTCAACCTTTTGAATAAATGTGATTGAACTTTATGTTAGAAATTCTTATTTACCATCTTCCTATCAAAAAGGCTTAAAGTCTTCATTTAATGCTCTCCTTCATGTCCATTTTGTTAAATGATTGCCTTTTAATGAGATCTTAGAACTTCAGAACTGTTTCACTATGGAGGATGTGTAAGATTAGCCTTTTATCAAATGAAAAGTGTGAAATGGAATATGTAATCTCAGTCCATTCTGGCTCTAAAATTCTGTGACTATCAGATAAAATTCAGAAATAAAATAGTATTACTAATATACATAAATTTTTATCATAATTATATTTCCTAAGTTTTGCCTGTAAGAATGGGTAAAATATCTTTAAAACCTTGAAGAAAGTATTACTTGATAGAAAGTTTAATCCATCTGTGAGAAGACACATGTATTCAGGCACAACTGAAGTTCTCTCTTCTATTTTAATTTCATTTGTCTTAAACTGAGACTCCACTGTTTCATCCTCTTAGAAAGATGCTGCTACTTGAACAATATTGTTTGGAGACCAAAAACTAGCATATTAACACAATTCTTCTTAAACGTCTTAAGAGTTTTGTTTCCTTTACCCCTTTCTTAAAAACGAGCAGCCACTAAATTTTTTAGTAGTGAATTTCAAAATCCTTTTTAACCTTATAGGTCCAAGGGTAGCCAAGGATGGCTGCAGCTTCATATGATCAGTTGTTAAAGCAAGTTGAGGCACTGAAGATGGAGAACTCAAATCTTCGACAAGAGCTAGAAGATAATTCCAATCATCTTACAAAACTGGAAACTGAGGCATCCAATATGAAGGTATCAAGACTGTGACTTTTAATTGTAGTTTATCCATTTTTATTCAGTATTCCCTCTTGTAAACTTGGGTAAGACACTTAAAAGTGTATTTTAAGCAATAATATGTAAACTCTTTCTTGCAAAAGTTAGCATTTATATTTTTAAATAAGATACATTGAATTCATTCAGTGAATCATATAATGAAAATAAGTGTATAACTCCAATGACTAGTTAGTTCTTAGCTCTTTTTAAGATTAAAGAGAAGAGACCAAATATAGCATCACTATCCTGAGGCAAAGTTTTCTGCATAGTTCATAGAAACTAGCCTCATGATTTTAGAATATATCTTGAATATTAAGTATAGTCTTCCTCCCCAACTCCCTCAGATCTTGTCACCCCGTAAGTGCTGCAATGATAGGTGATCAAGAAAATCAGGATGCCCTACTGGGAAGAGCCATGAACTAAAAGTCAGTACGTGGTTCTATACCTGGCTTTGCCACAAACTGAGGTATATATGACCTCTGTATATTCTTCAGGACTTAAGTTGTCTTATTTGGCAAGTATAGGCGTCACGCTAGTCTAGATGATGTCCATGGCATCTTCAGGCCCTAAAATTGGCTTGCCAAATAGTACTGAAAAGTTCTGATAACCTCCAAGAAAAGTTAGAAAATAGTGTGTAGTGGGGAAAATGTTCTAGTTTCAAAATAATTGAGGTTAAACTTTAGCTGTTTTAATTCCCAGTTGCTTAGGCAGATTCTCTTCTGACTGAATTTAATAACTTCATAGAATTGGACATCATCAACAAAAATGTTACTTCCACCGTGTGTGGTGGCTAAGGCCTGTAATCCCAGCTCTTAGTGAGGCAGAGGCAGGAGGATAGCTTGAGCCAAGGAGCTCGAGACCTGCCTGGGCAATATAACAAGACCCCATTCTCAAAAAAAAAAAAAAAGTTACTTCCTTTATTTAAAAAAAAAAAAAAAAAAAAAAAAAAAAAAACTTCCTGCTTTTTGTTGTTTCTGCCTCTTGGCTATTTTAACATTTGAGTTCCTGGCCCAGTTCTTCCTGTCTGCTCACTACTCTTATTCCTTACTAATTTCCTATTCTATCCTAGTTTCTTTCCTGTGCATTTCAAGGTTTGCCTTATTCTCCAGACTTGTGTGTGTCACTGAGGTAACTGTTTCTGCTTCTCTTTTACCCTTTATATTCAGTATCATCACAGCTCAACCTTTGCTCATGTGTCCTATTCTGTCTTTCCATCCCTCTATCAATCTTTTCTACTCTAATTACCCTCTTGTGTGGTAAAAACTATCCCCAGCAATGAGAGACATCCAAGATACCTACTTCCAAATCCCTTGGGAAATAAGGTAGACTATAAACAAACATTTTGTTCTTTCCACAAACTATGGGTGACCTAAAAAGACTTGCATTAGTTGCCTAACAGGTTAAAAAAGAGTAGTTTGGTATTTTAACATTGATCAACACATTACATTTCAAATCGTTATACTAGGCATGTATTTTTAAAAGTTTTGAAATACAGAATTAAAATATTCTTTCATCTACTTTAGTATGGTATATTTTGCAGAGAACTCCTCCTGGCACGCCTGTTTAGATAGTACATGTCTGTTTTGTAGTATAGAACTCTGAGATCTCTTTTTTAAAGTTTCTGTTTAATTCCTTGAGCAAATTCAAAACTCATATTTGAAAGACAGTGTAACTTACCCTTAGATCCATCGCCACACTGAAGTGGAATGTCTCTCAGAGTGACAGTAGAAGTCACACCCTCAAATTTCTATAGTGGAATATCTAGTTGATCATTTATATGTGTGGTATAACACAAGTTGAGTATCTCTTATTCAAAATTGCTTCAGACCAGAAGTGTTTTGAATTTTGTATTTTTTCAGATTTTGAAATATTTGTATTACACTTTGTGAGCATCCCTAATTCAAAAATCTAAAATCTGAAATGCTCCATTGAGCATTTCCTTTGAGTGTCATGTTGGTGCTCAGAAAGCTCAAGACTTTGGAGCATTTCAGACTTCAAATTTTCGGATTTAGGATGCTCAACCTTACATACATCAGGAATAGTGGCACTTCAGATATACCTGAAACCAACCATAAATTTATTTTACTCAGCATGTACTTCAACAGACATCTTGTGAATCCATTAACGTATTTCCTTAGAATTGGACATGTGGTACCATAACAATTGCAGCCCTATAATGAAATTATATCTCTTTTTAAGGTTTTATGCTGTGAAACAGCATAAACCATGACCTGTTTATTTTGTCTTAGAATATTGTTTTGTGTAGACGCTTTTGAAACCATTGGCACTTCCTACGGTGGATTAAGATTAATCCAACACAGTGGTTATTTCCCCCAAAGTCACTTGCTAGACTTTGTAATACCTTATATAAACTCGAATCACGTTTCCTGGTCATTAATCTCTTTACCTCCAAAGTAAGCAAAAGGAGGCTGGGCATCGTGGCTCACACCTGTAATCCTAGTACTTTTGGAGGCCAAGCAGGAGGATTGTTTGAGCTCAGGAATTTGAGTCCAGCCTGGGCAACATGGCAAGACTCTGTTTCTACAAAAAAATACAAAAATTAGCCAGGTGTGGAGCACATCTGTGGTCCCAGTTACTTGGAAGGCTGAGGTGTGAGGATTGTACTCCAGCCTGGGCAAAAGAGCCAGACCCTGTCTGAGAAAAAGAAAACAACAGAACAAAACAAAACAAAAAAACAGCAAAAAGTGTGTCTCCTCCAACCGGATTACTTAAAGTCTAAAATTTATGCAATAATACCATCTAGTGGCAAAAGAGGACACTGCTTTGCTATTTGATTACATGTGTCTTTGTAGCGCCAGGAAAATAAGTGTTTAAGGGTTAGGGAAATGTGAACACTGTGTATTAAGGAAATATTTATTTTTAAGTATAATGATATTATTGTGTTTGTGTTTAGAAAGAATCCTTGTTTAAATATACATATTGAAATATTTACAAAGAAGTTGTATGATGTCTGAGCTTGATTTTCAAAATAAGTCTGGTGCAGAGGGGTAGAAATAGAGAAAGTGGATATGGGTGTAGATGAGACGCAACTGACCATGAATTGATAATTGTTGATGTGGGGTATGAAGGTACATGGGGGTTTGTTACAATTTTCTGCGCATATAGGTATATGTTTGAAATTTTTTGTAATGAAAATAAAATAGAGATTACATGGAATTTAGATGATATGAAATCGGATAAATGCAGAATTGCAGCCAATCTTAAAAAAAGTTATGTGGTTTAGTTTTTACTCCAGGGCTAGAGCCCTCCCCCCAACTTTTTTTAGATGGAGTTTCGTTCTTGGCACCCAGGCTAGAGTGCAGTGGCACAATTTCAGCTCACTGCAGCCTCCACCTCCTGGGCTCAAGCGATTCTCCTGCCTCAGCCCCGGGAGTAGCTGGGATTACAGGTGCCTGCCACCATGCCCGGCTAATTTGTGTATTTTAGTAGAGGCAGAGTTTCACCATGTTGGCCTGGCTGGTCTCAAACTCCTGACCTCAGGTGATCCACCCGCCTCGGCCTCTCAAAGTACTGGAATTACAGGCATGAGCCACCATGCCCAGCCTACCTAGAGCTGTTTAGTTGACTTTAAAATGCTGAGCATAGTAACAAGGTAAAGATAGCATTATAGAGATAAAAAGCTGAAAGGTGGCATGGTGTAGGAAGAATTATCTATAGGCAAATTATTAATCAAGCATTTACCTCTTTGTTGTAGTTTGACAAAATTTAATATTTATAAATTGGTCTATAAACTGTAAAACAATATACATGTAAAGTACACATTTTCAGAAAGTAAGAAAAAATAAAAATCGAGATCAGCATTTCAGACTGTATTTTGAAGATGTAATTATCAAGTGTACTTGTATCTGGTAATGAAAAGCATCTTTAACTATGATATACTGAAATAAATATAAGTGGGTCAAGTAGCAGCCTCTCTGAAATGACAGCGTTGCTCGTAGATAAATATCACTGGTATAACCACAGCACATTTCATCTCTAATGAATAATTTTCTTTCTTTTTTCTTTTTTTTTTTTTTTTTTTTTTTTTGAGACCGAGTCATGCTCTGTCACCAGGCTGGAGTGCAGTGGCACGATCTTGGCGTTCTGCAACCTCTGCCTCCCAGGTTCAAGCTAATCTCCTGCCTCAGCCTCCCTAGTAGCTGGGACTACAGGTGCACACCACCACGCCCAGCTAAATTTTGTATTTTTAGTAAAGATGGGGTTTCACCATGTTAGCCAGGATAGTCTCAATTTCTTGACCTCGTGATCCACCTGCCTCAGCCTCCCAAAGTGTTGGGATTACAGACGTAAGCCACTGTGCCCAGCCTAATGAATAAGTTTCTAATGTTTCTAAAATGTTAAAATTCTTTTAAGACAATATTATATGTGATTATATAATGTAATTAATCTTTTCAAACTGAGCTTCCAGAATTTTAAAATACAAATGAATATTCTCTCCTTCAAAATTACATATGTATTTAAAAGCTGCCATTTCTCAGATAACTTTTTGAAACTTTTTTTTTTTTTGGAACTGCTTTGCAATTGTGTTCCATTTTCTTTTAAAAACTCTTCAAAATTAAGGGCCTCTTCTAGGTTGTATGCAGTATGCAGCCCCCAAGCAATATGTCCCACTCAAAAACTAGAAAACACTGGATAAAATACAAAAATCATAATTTTAAGGACATTGGAGGACTGTGGAATCATCAAGCTCTGTATTAACTATAATTCCTAAGAGGAAAGAACCCTTTCTAGATAAGCTGAGATTACTGGTAATTTTCTTCCCGGGGGATATTGATTCTGGGTACAGATTGAGATTCATCATTGGCACAAGCAGAAGGACTTCACTGGGAGAAAGAAACTCTTGAGGCCTTTCTGCAGGTATGAAAGAAAAAGAAAATGAAATTGTTGGCAGCCTCGACAAACATGAGGGCAGATGTAGAGATATTAGCATTTAGAAGAGCTCTAAATACATGGCTCATTTTTACCATGTGATATTGGCCAAGTCTTGTAGTACAGGAGACTTAGGATAGACTAGAAAGGCAGAATGTTAGCAGGCGAAGTCCTTCTAGAAGGAGAGACATGTTACTTTCGCACCACAGGTCTCCTCAAGTCATTTGCCAGATTTTGAATTTTGTAGAGCAGGAGATTAAAGACCTGAGTTTACAACCTCCAAGAGATAGAACATTTAAGGCTAGAGAGATAAGTGCTACCAGAGAATAAGGCTGACCTGGAAAGGCAAAGTGAAATATCCCATATTCCTGCAATGCTTAGGAAAGACCTATTAGAGGAAGACCTACCTAGTATATCTGGTTTTCCATTCAAGATAAATATCAGATTTTGATACTGTATAGGGTAAGAAGTTAACTGCTGAGGAGATGGAGACCTTTTATATTTCCTATCTGAATATAGAGGGACACACTCAAGGAACTGGGAAACCCAAACCAGTTGTGAACTTAAAATTGCAACTAGGTCCCAATCCATTTTTTTCCTTTTTTTTTTTTTTTTTTTTCAAGATGGAGTCTCACTCTGTCGCCCAGTCTGGAGTGCAGTGGCGCAATCTTGGCTCACTGCAAGCTCCGCCTTCTGGGTTCACGCCATTCTTCTGCCTCAGCCTCCCAAGTAGCTGGGACATCAGGCGCCTGCCACCACGCCTGGGTAATTTTTTGTATTTTTAGTAGAGACAGGGTTTCACCGTGTTAGCCAGGATGGTCTTGATCTCCTGACCTCGTGATCCACCCGCCTCAGCCTCCCAAAGTGCTGGGATTACAGGCGTGAGCCACTGCACCCAGAGGGTCCCAATCCATTTTTAGTTGCTAATTGGATTGAGGAGATCAGACCCCAACAATGGAAAAGGCAAACTCTCTAGGGGAAAATACTGTCAATCATCTAAAGTCTCTTTTTTTCTTGTATACACAGTTGGCATATAGTCAAACGTTATATGAAATGCAGAGAAACTGGAAGATTACTGATAATCAAGAGAACAAATAGGTAATAGGAGCAAATTCAAATGATCCAGATGTTGCAGTTAGTAGTCAAGGATTTTAACATAAGTATTATAAATGTCTTGAAAAAAAATGAATGAACAGATAGAAAATTTTGACAGAGAATTGGAGTCTATAATTAAAAGGAAGCAAATGGATAGTCTAGAACTGAAAAATGTATTTGAAATTAACATTGGATGGGCTTAACAGCAGGCTGAACAGTGAATTAGTGAACTAGTGAGAAGACAGAATTAGTGAACTTAAAAAAAATCAGTAGAAAATATTCAAACTGAAGCACAGAGAAAAAAAATGGTAAAAACAAACAAATAAAAAAGACAAAACAGTGGCTTCTAGAAGAAAACATAGGTAATAGCTTCCTATCCTGGGAGTAGGCAAAGATTTCTTAAACAGAATGCCAAAGCACCATAAATAGAAATAAATTTGATAGACTACATTAAAACTAAGAACTTTTGTTCATCAAAAGACTTCAGTGTGCTTCTAGAAGAAAACATAGGATAATCTTATCTATGTGGCCTTGGGTGGGCAAAATTTCTTAGGACACACAAAATACTAAACATAAAAATGTATAAGATAAACTTCATCAAAATTAAAAACCTATGCTTTTCAGAAGACTTCATTAAGAAAATGAAAAAGTAAGCGATGGAGGAGAAAATACTTGCAACACATATATCTGACCAAAAGCTCAGTTCAGAATATATAAATAATTCCTTCAGAATATATAAATGATTCCCACAAACCAGTAACAAAAAGACAATCCAGTTTTTAAAATGTGACCCAGGGACTTGAAAAGAAAATTCAGAAAGAAAGATAAATGGCAGATAAGTCCATGAAAAGGGATTCAGCATCATTTGTCATCAGGGAAATGCAAAGACTATTTCACTCCTACTCAAATGACTGATGTTTAAATTAATAGCCTCCAGACTGGTAACAGCCCAAATGCCCCATTAAAGAGGAGAAAGGATAGATACATTGGGCTGTATACAGTGGACTACTACATACTATATACAACATTTAAAAATAATGAACTGATAAGGCAACAGTATGGACAGATTTCACAGATACTATGTTGAACAAAAAAACGTGAGACACAGAGTCTTATATACTGTATGATTCCATTTATATGAAGGTCAAGAAGATGCCAAACTCTTCTGATAAAAAAGCCAGAATAGTGGTTACCTCTAGGAAATGAAAATTGGTAAAAGGAACTTGAGGGAACCCTCTGGGGTGCTAGAAATGTTCTGTATCTTCACCTAGATATTGATTACATGGGTGTGAAAATCTAGGATTAGTGTATTTTACATATGTATGTTGTGCCTCAATAAAACAGGAAAAAAATTACTTGAGGTCAGTTTTTATTGTGGAATAGCCATAAACTATTCATGGCAAACTAGTAAGTAATGTAGGTCATATTGGATGATATCGTCTTAAGGCAAAGTAACTGGATGTGACTGTAAATATATACAGATTTTGTTGATGAAGTTCATAACTCAAAGCACAGATATAATGTAAGTAACACATCATTGGAGTAAATTAGTAGCTTTCCAAGGTGACTGCTTTGAGAATCTTTTTAAAAATTGTTTAACCTTAAATCTTATTTACCTGTATGATTATAGCTATCAATAGATTTCTAGCAATGTGTACAGAAATTTTTAAAAATAGAATTTTATTACAAGTTGAGTGTATTCACTATTTTATTAAATTAGGAAATGTGGACAAAAAGAAATAATCAAAATCACCTATTTTTTAAAAAAAATTTAAATCCCATCACCAGAGGTAAAAGTAACCTTTGATAGTATATATATATTCTTTTCTCTATACATTTATGCAAACTTGCATTTGATGACATCATATTTTGCAGCATAATTTTTTTCTGTGTAATTTATTGTCATCTTACATCAGATTATGTATTTTACAGTTGCATAGTGTTCCATTGTATGTACAGCTAAAAAATGCTATGGCCTATTTAATACTTATTGTTGGACATCTGAATTTATATAGCTTTTTCATTTTTTTAAAATATTTTATTTTTTCTTTATTATTTCTTTTTTAAAAGACCATTAATGTAGCATTAGTTTTGAAAAAATTAGATGTATGTCCAATGATGTACCAAGGATTTTTTATTATGATTTTTAAACTTTTAAATCTTTGTAACTTTTCTAAAAACAAGTAGGATTTTTTGTTATACATATTGTTTAAAAAGTATGACACAACAAGTAAAAGAGAAATTGCTTATAATTTCAGTCTCCATAAAATAACACTGTTAACATCTTAATGATTCTGTTTTCAGCATCAACATCCCCTGAAAACTTGTTCAAAATGCAGATTTTCAACCTCTACCCCAGGCTTACTGAATCAACAATCTATGTTTTAACAAGGTCTTCAGGTGATTCTGATCCATGGTGACGCTGGAGAACCACTACTATAGGCTTTGGAGAAGAATCTTAGAGACTTGATCAAAGCTGTGCTTTAAAAAGATTGCTCTGACAGCTCTGTGCGAGATTGAGCCACTTAGGAAATTATTTTCGTAGTTTAGGTAGGGTTAATAACAAGATAGTGACAGTAAGAATATGAAAGAGGTAGCTCTAAGAGAGAGATTAGAGGGAGAATCACTGGAATTCCATAACTGGGAATGTGAAGGAGGAGGTGCTAAGGATTTACGCTGGAGGAGAAAGAGAAGGCTAATGCCATTTAACTGAGAGAATACAAGGCAAAGAACAAGCTTTATTGGGACAAAACGCCAGTTCAGTTCTGGACATTTAGATGTATGGTGCCTATCATACAGATGTAAAGCGTCCATCAGTTGGTTGGAAAAGTGAATCTGAAGTTTGCAAGTAAGGTTAGGATTTGAGACATGTCATTGGAAATTAACTGCTCAAGGGTAGTTGTTGAATTGTGAGACTGGAAGCCTGAGAAATAGGGATAAGATTAAAAGGATTATTGAAGGACTAAAACAGTAGCAGTGGATAGAAAGAGAATTGAAATCCTGGAAAAATCACAGTAGTCTCCAGTGAAAGTTCTTAAGTGGAAGAGATGGTGCCCTGAAGTTTATAGTCGACATTTTGGTGGGCGTACTCACATTCAGTAAAGGAAGTTATCCCTGTGCAAATTTGTTTTCTAGTCCACAAATGTAAAACACTCTGGAATATTTTGAAAATAATACAGTCACCTTCATGCCCCCACATCTACTTACCCAAGCCTTTCAGACTCCAACGTGGCCTATTATTTGAAGGTCAGATACTAAGGCTATTTATTAACATAGGAAATTCTAGGGTTTGGGGGCGATTTCTTTTTGTTTTTTAGCTGGGGTCTTACTCTGTCACCCAGGATGGAGTGCAGTGGTGAGACTGTGGCTCACTGCAGCCTCAAACTTCTGGGCTCAAGTGATCCTCCTGGCTCAGCTTCCCAAGTAGTTGGGACTACAGGCTTATGCCACCACTTACAGGTTTTTTTGTTTGTTTGTTTTTTGTTTTTTTTGTTTTTAATTTTTTAGGGACAGTCTTGCTCTATTGTCCAGGCTGGTCTCAAACTCCTGGACTCAAGTGACCCTCCTGCCTTAGCCTCCCAGAGCGTTGGGGTTACAGGCATGAGCCACCATGAATGCTTACAATGTCACTGTCAAGATAAATCAGTGAAACTGTCTTTGCTCCATTCACTAACTTTTTGATAGGTTTTCCTTTTAATGTGTTTACAGATTACTTTTCTTATAGGGGAACACTCCATTTAGATACAGAGTTGCAAGTGTTCAAATACTTTGTCTTGCATTCGGGAAACCTGATTGGCCAAAGAACTATGCTAGGAGCTAGAATGGAATGCCTCAGTAAATGGAAAATAATATAAATTATTATTAAGTAGCCTGCAATAAGAGCCAAAGTTCACAAATGTAATGGCAGAAAAACTGGTAGAAAAATGTAAGTTTCTAACATTCTTGGAGAAAAAATTATCAAGAAAGGGTTTACATGGGAAAGAAGAAAAGCATCAAAAGTCAAGAAAGAGTGAACATACAGTTATTTGAATATATGCTAATTGTAAATTAGTGTCCTAGCAGAATATACTTAAACGTGGTATATTAAAAGCTTGAATGTTGAAGTTGTTAAATAGATTGTGTTAATTTGGTGTTTTTTATGGTCGTGTTGGTGCACACTTAAGAGACATGGATTCTAAACACATAAGTAGCTTTTGTAACTTGAGCAAGTCTCTGGGTCTCACTTGTTTTATCTTAAAAATGAGAATAATTCGCATCGTTGGTTTTTTTTTTAAGTTAAAAATAATGAATGTATCTTACGTGTGTTTGTAATACTGTGCATGGAGACTCCCCATACTCACCATTATCACAAAATATCACTATTATTATTTGGCCATGATTTATTTATTAATAATGAATAATAGGTAATATATATAAGGTACATGTTTTCAGAGTGCTCTGAATTTTTTTCTCAGCGTACTTAAATGTCAAGAAATACAGAATCATGTCTTGAAGTTATTTAGAATTTCATGTTAATATATTGTATTCTTTTTAACAGGAAGTACTTAAACAACTACAAGGAAGTATTGAAGATGAAGCTATGGCTTCTTCTGGACAGATTGATTTATTAGAGCGTCTTAAAGGTAGATTTTTAAAAAGATGTTTTAAAATAATTTTTTAAGCTCAAATTGTCATCTTTAGATGTGTAGATCCAAGTATAGCTTCTCTCGATTTGGGTGTTGGTATCAGTTTTCTTGGTGTATTAGCTTTACCGTCAGGATGTAATTGTTAAAAGTACAAATAAATAAAAAATGTGTTTGTGTGTCATTTCTTCAGTTAAACATTTAACTGGCTTTGAATTAACTATTTTAAATCTCTTCCTTAAATAATTTTCAGCTCTTTTTAAAGCTTGTTGCTATTCTGCCAGTCACTAAATAGAACTTTAGTATTCTATATGCCATAGACTTGAGCCCACTGTCTCATTGGAAGAAGTATTGTCTTCTTCATTCAGTATAGAAATACTTTAACCTGTTCACATATGTAAGTTGATAAGTCGTTTTGAGCAGTTTTAAAAGGATATTTTTCTCATTTTGTTGCTTGAAAATTCTAATGTCAGAACAGAGAAAGTGCTTGATAATAATTGAAGCCAGACAGGGAAATTACTTTTGAATTCCAAAATATTATATAGAGGAAGTCTAAGGAAGTATATTTTATCTAATTTTCCTTTAACATAGTCCTTATTTTTACTCTGACCCAAGTGGACTTTGCAGGGAAAGTCCTAAATAATTTTTTCAGTCATGTATATTTGTGGCTAAAATGTAAACCTAATATTTCACTTTAAAATAATATAATAACATTAAGTATATTTTAGACCACTTAAAGCAATTGTTGTATAAAAACTTGTCTCTATTTTATTTAGAGCTTAACTTAGATAGCAGTAATTTCCCTGGAGTAAAACTACGGTCAAAAATGTCCCTCCGTTCTTATGGAAGCCGGGAAGGATCTGTATCAAGCCGTTCTGGAGAGTGCAGTCCTGTTCCTATGGGTTCATTTCCAAGAAGAGGGTTTGTAAATGGAAGCAGAGAAAGTACTGGATATTTAGAAGAACTTGAGAAAGAGAGGTAACTTTTCTTCATATAGTAAACATTGCCTTGTACACTCCAGTTTATTGTTATTTTGTAATATAATATGTAAATTGTGAATTTATGGTAGGTGATAGCCAACATTTAGAGCATTTTGCATTTTTAAACTCAAAGATAGAATGTTATTGATTGCACTTATATTAAATCTAAAAATGTAAACAAGGCCGTTTCCTGGGATTCCGAAGACCTATTTTGTCACTTAAATACTTTGTTTTTTTGTTCGTTTATTGGGATTTATTTTGAGACAGGGTGTCACTGTGTCTCCCAGGCTGGAGTATAGTGGCATGATCTCAGCTCACTGCAACCTACACCTTCTGGGTTCGAGTGGTTCTCGTGCCTCAACCACCCAAGTAGCTGGAACTATAGACGCCTACCACCAGGCCTGGCTAATTTTTGTATTTTTGGTAAAGATGGAGTTTCTTCATGTTGACCAGGATGGTTGTCACTTAAATACTTTGACTACTCTGTACATTGAGTAATACACATAATTGTAATATTTATATGTAGTTAAAATAACTTGCCAGATACTTTGGCCCACACCTGTAATCCCAGCTACTCTGGAGGCTGAGGCGGTAGGATTGCTTGAGGCCAGGAGTTCAGGACCAGCCTGGGTGACGTAGTAGGACTCTCTCGTTTTTTTTTTGTTTTTTTTTTTTTTTTTTTTTTTTGAGATGCAGTTTCACTTGTTGCCCAGGCTGGAGTGCAATGACGCAATCTCGGCTCAGTGCAACCTCTGCCTCCCAGGTTCAAACGATTCTTCTGCCTCAGCCTCCCAAGTAGCTGGGATTGCAGGCATGTGCCACCACGCCTGGCTAATTTTGTATTTTGAGTAGAGACAGTGTTTCACCATCTTGGTCAGGCTAGTCTCAAAATCATGACCTCAGGTGATTCCCCCACCCCCAGCCTCGGCCTTCCAAAGTGCTTGGATTACAGACATGAGCCGCTACGCTTGGCCAAGACTCTGTCTCTACTTAAAAAAAAAAAAAGGTAGTAACTGATTTTTATTGAATTTCTGATTATCTATTGAAGTATATTCAGTAACTACTAGATTCAGTAAAAGATGACTCTTTTCATTATGGAAGGCCCACTACAAGTGGCTACAAATGAAATATGTCTTTATTTTTTTAAATTTATAAATAATTGTACATTTCATGGGGTACATAGTGATGTTTCTACACATACAATTTATTGCAATCAGATTAGCATATCTGTCATCTCAGACATTTATCATTTCTTTGTGTTGAGAACATTCACTATCTACCATCTAGCTATTTGCAGCTATGTAATATTGTTAACTATGCTCATTCTACAGTAGTATAGAACACTAGAACTTATTCCTCCTATCTAGCTGCAATTTTATATTCTTTAACAAATCTCTCTTTTTCTCTTCTTTCCCTCTGTGTTTCCTAGCCTCTAGTATTTACTTTTTACTTCTGTGGGATCAACAAAACATTTCTTTTTTCTTTTTTTTTTTTGAGACAGTCCTGCTCTGTCGCCCAAGCTAGAGTGCAGTGGCGCAATCTCGGCTCACTGCAACCTCCACCTCCTGGGTTCAAGCAATTCTCGTGCCTCAGCCTCCCGGGTCGCTGGAATTACAGGCACACCCCACCGTATCCAGCTCAGATAGCTGGAATTACAGACACATCCCACCGTATCCGGCTAATTTTTGTATTTTTAGTAGAGACGGGGTTTCACCATGTTGGCCAGGCTGGTCTCGAACTCCTGACCTCAGGTGCTCTGCCTGCCTTGGCCTCCCAAAGTTTTGGGATTACAGGCATGAGCCACTGTGCCTGGCTAACAAAACATTTCTTAATGTATAAGTTTTAATACCTGAAAAAAAATTGCTTGATGTATGGAATGAGTTCTGATTTTTCACAGCTAGTGTATTAATTCTTCTCTTTCTAAAGTTAACATTATCTCGCTGCAGATACCAGACTATAGATCTTTATCAGGAACTTCGTCAAATGTTTTATGTCCCCTAAAAGATTCCTTAATGTACATATTAGGAAATATCTTTATTATCTTTGTATTTCTAAAAGTTCTATTAGACATTCAGAAAATGGTAAAATAGATAAAACATTCATATTGTCTCTGTGACCTTGGTCAAGTCATTAAATTTTTGTGCCATTTTCTTCTGTAAGATAAAGATATGGTTCTACTTTGTGGCATTGTTGTGATAATTGAATATTAGTATATAGGAAATACCCAGCATATCTCATTGAGGGGCAGAAGACCTTTTATTACTTTCTGTCCAGTTTCATATGTGCCCATTTATGAAAATAGGGATAATTATCTGGACCAGAAATGATGTTACACTGTCTTTTATTTCTTAAGTTTACATAAGTCTCTGTTTCATACATTGATCCTAGACTATTGAAACACCATCCTGAAAAATAAGGAGTGAACTAGGGTCCATGATCTTCCATCTCTTTTTCCTCTTTGAACTCTGTTAAGAGGCAAAGGGCATGCATACCAACCTTTCCTTACTTGCTTTCTTTTCCTTACTTTGCTTTATGTAGGCACAGTCCTGATTTTATTAGCAGAGAGAGGGAGTTTCAGAGAAAAATATTAATTTTTGAAATAGGTTTTACTGCAAATACTAGTAAACCTAAGAAATGCAGCTGTAAGTGGTAAGGAATACTTGTAATAAAAATGTTCTTATTTTCTGTCTTGACATTATTTCTTGCCAGTCTTCCGGAGTTCTTTGCATCTAAATTTAGGAAAAGCTTATTTCTCTGTTCAAAGACTTGAATGCAGTGATCTCCATGTTTTATTTGTTATTTAATACCACTGTAAATAACTTTAAGCTAGTGTTCTGACTTAACTCCAAGTGGAAAATACATTTCTTTTTAAAAATATTTAAAGGTGCTTTAGCCTTTTCTGTTGTTACTATAGAAAAGACGTCTTGTTTTTGTTTTCGTTTTTCTCCCAAAATATGGCCCAACTTCTAATTCAGGCTTTATTACACACTACAAAAAGTTGCTGTATCTGGAGAGAAAGAGGTGTCAGCATAGTGTTGTTAGAAGGTTCTCAACTCTGCCTGATCATTAGTATCACTAGCTTAGCTTTATAAAGCATCATAAGTGAAAAGTATCAGTATTCCTTTCCTATATTCAGTCTCATTTCCCATGAGATAGTTACTTCTATAACTCTAAATAATATGCTTATATACTAGTATTGGACATGACTTACTGACTCACCACTCTGAAAGATGAAGATTTGTTAAATTTACTCAATTATCCATCCAGTTTTTAATTCTGTACCAATTCTTTGGTTGAATTTGTATACATAAACACATAAGCAAATACACATACATATATGTAAGTTCTATTTCTTGTTCTTTCCTGTGACTGACTGTGTCTGTTGAAGCCCCACTGTATAAGATTTGGCAACTCTGTGTTTACTTTTGTTTTGTTAAGACTGTTAACAGTTACATCCTGCTATATATATTTGAGTCTACATTTTTTTTCCTGTAAATTAAGCATAATGTTGATGTGAAATAAGTGGGTTTTTTTAGGACTCTGTAGTTGTTGGACACTGTGAGTCAATAGTATGGCAGAATTAATTTTTCCTCCCCGTTGATAGAATATCATACCCTTTGTGCTTCTTAAAGGAAGATGATGCTATTTGAACTGTGTCTTTCTTATATAGCTCTTGGTTTTTGTCTCAAGTTTCTAATTTTTCTTTCTTTTATGTTTTTGGGAGTAGAAACTTGTGTCTTTATGGTAATATGAAGATCTAGTTTCATTGTATTCATAAATAAATTTTTATTGGAGCCAATGAATTTTTCTGATCTAATTTGGACCATTTGCTTCCTGAGCCTGCTACAATACTGTCATACCATTGTTGTCATTACGCTTCCCATTTAGGTCTAATATATTTGGGTGTTCTTGACTCTTTTTTTTGTAGGAGAGAGATAAATTGATTTCTTGCTTGTGTGATAGTATACTTATTTTGCTCTCACACTTGATTGATAGTTCAGGTAGGTTTAGGTTCAAACTCATTTTTCTTCATTATCAAGGTACCAATGAGAAATTTGATGCCAATCTGAATGTCATTCCTTTGTAGATGGCAATTTTTCCTCTTTCGAAGCTTTTGAATGTTTTGGTATGCATATTTTCTTCATTCATCATGCTGAATATTTACTGTACCCTTTTCATCTGGAAATTTATTTATTCAGCTTTTTTCTGCTATATTACTTCTTTGATGATTTTCCCCTTTAGTTTTTTCTGTTCTTTCTTTCTAGACCTTCCTAAAGTCATAGTTTATGTCTTCTTCCTTTATCTGTACTCCTCAAGATAAAGGCTAGAAGTTGGTCAAGCCAGGACTTAAACCCAGCTTGTAGCTTTTTAACCTTTTTGAACCTCAGTTTTCTAGTTAGTGAAGTGATCATGAGAATAACGACCTCAAAAGATAACAAGAGGATTAAATTAGACTTTTTTAAAGTCCTTAGCACTATGCCCAGTACATACAGCATTCAATAATGTTAGGTATTGTTGTTGTCATGTTCACTATTACTTTATTTAACAAATATTTATTGACTGCTAATACAAATGTGCCATGCTCTTCTAGGTGACCCCCAGTAAGGTAGAGGACTAAGAAGACATGAGATTTATGTGAAAAAGCATTTTTAAAGAAGGCCATTGGCAATCACAAAATAGGCCTTTAGTACACTAAACCCTAGTGACCCTACCTGTTCTGAGTCTAGCCTTAGTTTCAGTTCTGAGCCTTATGAATTGCTGTTGTGTGAGTCACAAGGTCTACTACTGTAATTTAATCACTTGCTATCATTTTAGCTGAAGACACTATAACCTTGGCTTCCCCAGAGCATTTTACTACAGGTTAATCTTAAACTTTATAGTAGCAGATTGCCGCTAGTGTCCCTAACCTCGCCCTTACTTCAACACTGCCACTGACATTGGCCTGTCAATTTAAGCACTTTTAATGCCCAGCTCTTTTTTTTTTTTTTTTTTTTTAAAGACAAAGTCTCACTCTGTCACCTAGGCTGGAGTGCAATGGCACGATCTTGGCTCATTGCAACCTCTGCCTCCCTGGTTCAAGAGATTCTCATGCTTCAGCCTCCCGAGTAGCCAGGACTACGAGTGTCTGCCACAATGCCGAGCTATTTTTGTATTTTTAGTAGAGACAGTGTTTCACCATGTTGGCCAGGCTCGTCTCAAACTCCTGACCTCAAGTGATCCACCTGCCTCAGCCTCCCAAAGTGCTGGGATTATAGGCGTGACCCACCATGCCTGGCCCCAACTCTTATTTCATAAGTTCATTTATTAGGAAATAATGGACGAAATATTAGCATCACCATTTTTTTTACTCTTTTTCCCACCTTGGACCTGGTAGGTCCTACAGGTCCTCACTAGGGAAAACTGAAAAATAGAATTAAATCTCATCTTTATGAGAGTTGTGATACCCAGCTGTGAATGAAGTTCAGGCTTTCTGCAGTGCTTTCTCCTGTTTCTGTTGTCAGAAATCGGAGGGAGAGAGCAGCTTGTCTTTAGTCTGCCTTCCCTGAGGGATGCAACATCGTAAACAGGGGCTTCCCTCTTTCCCAATCAGTCCATCACTATTAAAGTTGCCACATAAGAACAAAAGCTTATTTCTTATTTTTTAAGTTGCTTCTCAGTAAAGGAAAATACATTTTAGCAAGAACAGAGCCTTCTACATACTCACATTTGTACTCACTACTAAGATTCATTCCATATTTCCTAAGGAACAATAATCAAGCAGAACTTTTAAAGTAATAGTATCAGAGTGGGGAACATCTCTCTGTATGACCAAACTCCAGAATCTATAATAGAAAATATCTACAAATCAGACTGCATGGAAATCAAAATTTTCTACATGGCAAAACGTTACAGTTGACCCTTGAACAATTCAGGAGTTGGCCTACCCACCCACTCCGTGCAGTCAAAAATATATATATAACTTTTGACTCCCCCAAAACTTTACTGATTGCCTGCTATTGACTGGAAGCCTTACTGATAACATAAACAGTCAAGTAACAAATATTTTATATGTTATATGTAGTATATACTATGTTAAGTTAGAGGAAAAATGTTATTAAGAAAATCATAATGAAGTGGAAGGAAATTCATGTATATGTGGACCCATGCAGTTCACACCCATGTTCAAGCGTCAACTGAGTAAACAATGTTAAAAAGACAAGTGTTGAGAAAATATATTTGCAACCCAACAACTGACAAAGCACTGTCATTTTTAATACAGAAAGGGTCCTACAAATAAGAAAAAAATCACAGAAAAGAAAATACAAATGGTTTATAAACTTAAACAAAATGTTTAGTCTCACTCATAGTAAGAGAAATCAAATTAAAACCAGTGATACACCATTTTAAAAAAAACTAGATATGAAAAAGTAAAAAGTTGAATTAAACACTTAAATTGGTGATGATGGTAGCATACATTGGTATAACATCTCACAAGGGCAGTAAGTTAAAAATTTATATATTCTAGGAATTTCTTTTATATAAATGCATGTACATGTATGAAATGAGGTATATCTATAAGACTATTCAATGCGGCATTGTTTATAATAATAAAAGATTAGAAACGCCCTAAGTACCTGCCAACTAAGAGTTGGTTATAGTGTATCCCTACATAGATTTATGAATACTAGGGAATTCTTGGAATATTACGCAGCTAACAAAAAAAAAATACCTCGTATAGATTGAGCATCCCAAATCTGGAAATAGAAAATTCTCCAAAATCCCAAAGTTTTTGAGTGACATGATGCTCAAAGGAAATACTAATTAGAGCATTTTTGGATTTGAGATGCCCAACTGTTAAGTATAATAGAAATATTCCAAAATCCAAAAACACTTCTAGTCACAATCATTTTGAATAAGGGATACTCAACCTGTGCCTTATTTGTGTTCTGCAAGATCTACTTTTTTTTTTTTTTTTTTGAAAGAAGTCTGTTGCCCAGGCTGGAATGCAGTGGTATGATCTCAGCTCACTGCAGCCTCAGCCTCCTGGGCTCAAGTGATTCTCCCAGCTCAGCCTCCTGAGTAGCTGGGACTATAGGTGTGCACCACCACACCTGGCTAGTTTTTGTATTTTTTTGTAGAGATGGGATTTTGGGGTTTGGGTTTTTATCATGTTGCCCAGGCTGGTATTGAACTCCTGAGCTAAAGTGATCCACCTGCCTCGGCTTCCCTAAGTTTTGGCATTACAGGCATGTGCCCCACACCTGGCCCCCAGGATCAATTTTTAAGTGAAAAAAAGTTGCAGGACAACATGTACTATAATAATACGCTACTATTTATATTTAAAATGAACATATAAGTATGCACATATATCCTTGCATTTTTATAGAATAGCTCTAGAAATACACATAAGAAAATTATAACAGTGGTAGCTCTGGCAAAGAGCCACGTGAAAAGAGATAGATTATATACTTTTTTACCTCTTGAGTTTTATCCCTGTAACACTCTTACTGTGCATTTATGTTTACAATGCTCAGGTATACAGTATCTTAATACAGATTGCTATGGAGAACACCACCATTTGGTGTTAAAATTCCAAACTAAGAAGTTTCTCTCCCTCATGACTTCCTCTTATTTCAAAATGACAGTATATTTCTTGTTATTGTGACTGCCGTGAAGCTGAAAGCCACATCAGTGTCCAAGGTCGTAGCTTCCTATATTCTAGGTTTGTCTTCTGGCATCATTGTTGCTTTTCTTAATTCCTTTACTATGCTCTTTATTCTTATACTAATTTTGAGTTTTGTTATATCTGTACCTTTTACCTATCATTATTTTCTTAGACTATAAATATGAAGAAAGCCTTTAGTGAAGTGTAAGTATTGTTTTAAGGATGATTACCCGTTTATTTAGAAAAAAATGTTCTTTTTAATACTCTAATTATAATGACTGTAATATTCTAAGTCCTACCTTTAAAATTGAAATCAATGTAAATTTTTTGAGTAATTCATTATTAGCACTTTAGGTAGAGAAGTTTGCAATAAAAACTGGTGTAAGTATTGCTCTTGTGCAGTCTGTATTAGCATTGTTTAAACATACCTTTTTTAAAAAAATAGGTCGTTGCTTCTTGCTGATCTTGACAAAGAAGAAAAGGAAAAAGACTGGTATTATGCTCAACTTCAGAATCTCACTAAAAGAATAGATAGTCTTCCTTTAACTGAAAATGTAAGTAACTTGGCAGTACAACTTATTTGAAACTTTAATAACTTGATATATTAAAGTACCTAGGTAATCCATTAAAATTCAGGATAACTGAATTTATAGTTATTTGTAAACTGTAATATATTTTACCCATCTTTAGGTGTGAATATATAATAGTTAATGAATTTTTGTTTGTAAAGATGATAAAACTATTGTGCTCAAACAAATGTTTTATTTAAAGCTCTTATTTAGAAAATCTATAAAGTTTGAATTCTAGAGGACCTCATGGTTCAACTAGGCAACTAGTTTTTTATTTCTGTGTATTGAATTGTCAAACATATTCTATAGAAATATTTGTTACCATCTGCCTATTTTTTGTACTGTTACAGGAATTATGCCATATAGTTTTTGCAATAAAAATATCTCTGAAAATATTCCAGATATAAATGCCAATAGCTATAGTACAGATATTAGCATTTTTGCAAACACTAAAGTTGGTTTGTTTTGCAAATATAACTATGTTTTAAAATTTTTTTAAGGAATATGGAACTATTGACCACTGTCCACCAGTATTCACAATAAACTAACAGTGTGCAGTTGAGTAACATTCTGATTTACTACAAGGGGTTGTTTTTCTTGTCCTCCGCTGAACCAGTAAAACATATACTGAAAAGATCGAACCTACATGTAATGAATGTGTTGGAGTAAAGAAAATATATGCAAGTCAATAGTTTAGATTACCGAAGTTTGTTCACCCATTTATGACAGCAGGTCCTAACCATCTGATTAGGTTTCCATGAGCCAAGTCTTAGACATGAATCGTGACCTTTTAGTCAATGTAACACAGGGACTTCAACTTTTTGTTAAGAAATGACTCATCATGGCAGAGGCTCACGCCTGTAACCCCAGCATTTTGGGAGGCTGAGGAAGGTGGATCACTTAAGGCCAGGAGTTCGAGACCAGCCTGGTCAGCCTGGTAAAACTCTGTCTCTACTAACGTAAATACAAAAATTAGCCAGACGTGGTGGTCCATGCCTGTAGTCTCAGCTACTTGGGAGGCTGAGGCAGGAAAATCACTTGAACCTGGGAGGCAGAGGTTGCAGTGATCCAAGATCATACCACTGCACTCCAGCCTGGGCGACAGAGCGAGACTCCATCTCAAAACAAAAAGAAAAAACAAAAAGAAATGACTCACCAGAGGAATCTTTTAAGTGTCCATTTAACTGTCTTGGTTAGCTAATTAAAATACACTAGGATTTGTCTAGTTTCCTCATCTGGATGTTGTTGGCAATGGTAAAATTTTTCGTTTTAGAAATTGTGTAAACCATTGCATTTACAGATACGAATTCTGATATGGCTGCTTTTAAATTATTCAATTTAAATTGTCCAGTTACTTAAAATCATTTATTTAACTTGAAATGTATGACTTCAGGAGATTTTTCAATTTAACCTGAAGTGATTTATTTTTCTTAGATTGCTCAGACTGATGACATTTCAGAAACATTGGATTAACTGTGATTTTTGTTTTCGTAAATGTTTAAAAACAATAAAAAAGAAAACATTTACGTGTGCATTTTCTTTATACACACACACACAAAAAAAATAAGAAACCCAGAATGGTCCTTAGGCATATGAAAACAGAAGTTCTGATTGAGTAATGGCTATGGAAATTGCCCCTAATATATTTAGAAAAGCTGTCCTCTCATGCAGTGGATATAATATACCATGGTATCTAATGTTTTTTTTTTTTTTTTTTTTCTGATGAAGGAAGCAACTACAGAAAGCTTTTATTTGTTTGTTCAAAGTAACCAGTGCTATCAATGCAAAAGAAAATCCACAACAACTCTCCCAATACTACTTTCAAAACGAACATACCAAACTTGATTTTCATTAAAATGTAGTTATTTCTTCACACTAGTAAATCAAAAACCAAGACCATATAAAACAGTGTGAACAATTACTGTGCTTCATCTTCTGGACAAGAATGCCAAGTTAATTTCTCTTTAAAAAAAGCAATTACAATTTGAGGACCCTTACATTTTCCTCTTCTGCCAGCAGCAACTCTGCCTAATCTGAATCCTTCCATTTCATGAGAAACAGCAATTCTCCACTGCTGTCTGTGGCACCAATTACTCTTTCAGGATCAAGACATCTGGCAAAGCTTTTTGGTTTGTCAGCAGCATCCCTTTTCTTCTTTGATTTACTGTCATCAGATTCACTGTCAGATAAAGATTATCTGTTTGTGCCATCTTTTTCTTGACTAGTTTTTTGAAAATTAAGAAATGCTTCAATTAACCCTGAACAATCTAAATTTTCTTTAGGTTCCCAAGTGTTGTCAGCATCTGTAAATCCCTTCCACTTCAGGAAGTATTCCACTTTCCCACTCACTACACGTCAGTCTAGTACATTTTCCACCACAGATTCTTCCAGCTCTACCTCTTCCTCTTTTTTACTCTTTCCATTCTGTTTGTTTCCTATTTTTTGCAATGTGGTTTTATCGGAGGCCATTTTTTGTTGCAGACTTGAGGAGCTGATATTCACCACCTCCAAGCTGCTCCGGGTTATAGGTCTGCAGTGTTCTATAAAAAAAAAAAAAAAAAAAAAAAATTCTAATCCCGTCAGCCTCTCCCTCTCCGTGTCAACGATTTTATTCATGGGATGGCACATATAAGAATATTTCTCAAATACATTTGTAGTGGCCGTGTCAGCAGCACATATCCTAAAACTGGAATGATGCAGAGGAGATTAGCATGGCCCTTGCTCAAGGATGACATGGAAATTCATGAAGTATTCTATATTTAAAAAAAAAGAAAAGAAAAAAATACATAATCTCAAACAAGACTACCTATTTTAACTATTATCCATAAATATTTCATGTAACTTTTTGTTTTTGTTTTTGTTTTGTTTTTGTTTTTGTTTTTTTTGAGATGGAGTCTTGCTCTGTTGCCCAGGCTGGAATGCAATGGCGCAATCTCAGCTCATTGCAACCTCCGACTCCCGGGTTCAAGCGATTCTCCTGCCTCAGCCTCCCAAGTATCTGGGACTATAGGCGCATGCCACCATTTCCAGCTAATTTTTTGTACTTTTAGTAGAGGTGGGGTTTTACCGTGTTAGCCGGGATGGTCTGTATCTCCTGACCTCGTGATCCACCCGCCTTGGCCTCCCAAAGTGTTGGGATTACAGGTGTGAGCCACCATGCCTGGCCACGTGTCATTTTTTAAAAGAAAATAGGCTAATTAAAATAAAACTTATTCTCTTAGCTTAGATTTTTCATTTTCTACTACTACTATGAGAGACCAAAATAGACAAAAAGGTAAAAGTTGAAAGAGAGAAAACCTTTTTGAAAACATGTAACTAACCAGGTTTCCTGAGTGGACATTGGCTGACAGGAGGTGGAACTGGAAGCTTACGTGCTCACTCTCCTAGAATAATCATTCAGGGTTTTAAGAGAGAGAGAATCCCTTTTTCTGACAGGGCCCTTAACATGTTAACACTTAACAGTGCTCCTGGGAATTAAGGAGCACAGGTAGTGAGAGAACATTTATTGGAGAATTGTTAGCATGTGAGGATTAGGAATTTGGGGGGATTTGTTGAGACTATAACTTTTATAAAGAAAAATACCAAAGTGTAGTTTTGCTTACCATTAACTTTGGTCATTAGAGAATACACAAAATCCAGAATCCAACTGTCTACATGAGGTCAGTTTCAGGAAAGAGCTTAAATGTACATGACGATTCAAGAGTATTTGGTTACTATCTGAAACAAAGATCAGTTGTCAAGTTGATTATTCTCTACTAATTTATTAAGTGATCACATTTATTCAATATGATATATAAGACATTATCGGGGACCATTGGCAACATTAGCAAATTTAAACTCTGCTTGTATTTTATAACTTTTTTAATTTCACAAATTTTGCATTTATGTTGGGAAGCCAAGTTAATGAACACTTTATGTGGAAATACCTACTTACCAAAATACTAAACATTACTGAAAACATCAGATCTAAACCACATTATTGCAACATAGTATGTCATGTTCAATTTTTTTTTTTTGCAGAGAGGGTTTGGGAAATGGAGGACTAATAAGTGGAGTTACAACTGGCTCAGTAGGAATAAGAAATAACATGCAGACTATTTCATCTCTGTTGCAACCCATAATTTGGGTATGCCTAAGGGAATACATTCTGCATATGAATGTCATCTGTATGTTGCAAAGGGAAAAGGGTGAGAACTAATCTAACTACAACTGACAACACAATTTGGAGTTCTTAGACCAGAATGCTATTCTGAGTCAGATATATGTCATACACAGTTTTCTTTGGGCACACAGAAAATCTATAGCATTTTCTCATTCCCTTCATGGCCCATTATAAGTCTGTTACCTATCATTTTATTTAATCAGATTTTTTAGCCTTTTGGGCATGGGTTTATAATGAAACTTGTGAATGAAACACAGGTTTCATTACCTTGTCCTTTTAAAATCCTGTTGCATGCTTGGCAGTTATCACAGTCCTTGGAATTTTAATTAGAGGGTTAATAAATTTTTGAATGAGTTATCACCCATTCTAAAGAAGTACCTCTTTTTATTTGTTTCAACTTTGCTTTACTTTTGAATTTTTACCAAAGTCTGTGTTGACTTTGTCCACTCTATTTATGATTATTTTTATTACATGTAGGCTTTTTCTTATCCCATATTCTTCATTTGATTAATGGAAAAGTTCTCTCTATTTAGTCTGTATGTATATAGTAATCCTTACTTTAAGTTGAAGTATAAGCTTAAGAATAATGGACTTGTTTCTTGAAATTTCTATGTTGTCCACATTAATATGCTAGTATTTAATAATTAAAAGTAGTGCCTCTTCAGTAGAGAAGAGTCATAAGGGAACTGAAGTTAGCCTCGCTCTAACTGGACCAATTATATATTTTAAGTGAAATAGGCCAATCTAATTAAAGCCACTTGTGACTTTGGCAAATAAGTGTTTGAATTCCACGTCACATCAGGGATCCGGATTGAGTCTGACACCTATAATCAAATTTAAACACTCCTTGGAGTAAAAAATAATTTTCTCATTCACCATGACTGACATATTTGCTTATTCATTTTCTTTATTGGTATTTATATGCTTTTTTGCTTTTACTGATTAGCATAAATACAAGATATTGATACTTTTGTATTGTTTGTGGTTTTAGTTTTCCTTACAAACAGATATGACCAGAAGACAATTGGAATATGAAGCGAGGCAAATCAGAGTTGCAATGGAAGAACAACTAGGTACCTGCCAGGATATGGAAAAACGAGCACAGGTAAGTTACTTGTTTCTAAGTGATAAAACAGCGAAGAGCTATTAGGAATAAAATGAATTACAGCTCTGTTAATATTGATTAAATTTTATTATTAAAGACATTTATAAGGCTGTCTTTATTTTGGCTTTATTTCACAATAAGATTTATGGCTGCTGAGCTACATAATCAACATTCACATAATTGTTTCTTTACCATATTCATTTCCCCTGATACTGTTCTGTTCTGCCTTGGAATTGTAAGGGAGAGATAGAGTTAGATGGTGGTCTTCTGGTAGCTAATAACTAGCTTCAGTTCTCCTTTGAGATTTTTACTTCTTATAATCTAAGACTTATAAAGGCATTCAGAACATGTCACTGCTCTTCAAATTGTGCACTTAAAAAAAAAAAAAAAAAAAGCCCTCATTCAAGGATAATAGGAAGGAAACAAAAGAGAATTTTAGGAGAGACGGAGTAAGTTATATGGAGAACATTCCTCTATTTCTACCTTCAATGTCAAGAAAGAGTATTAGCTAGCTTTGCTATTAAATATTTTTATATATTATTGAATATAGCCTTTTTATATTCAAACAAGTTTATGAATGACTAATGTTTTTAAGCCCTGAAGAGGCCTTGCCAATTGCCTTATCTGTTTCAAAACTAGCATGGGTTGTTGTTTGCTTTTTTAACTTTTGGGACAAATTGGGAGGAAAACATTTAAAGATTTTCTTTAAGTAAATATTAATAGCAAATAAAAGGAGAGACCAACATTTACATGGTAGTGATACATGTACATTTTTTATTCTATAAAACAGATAGTTTTAAAATGGCTACTGTAGGATGTTTTACATTCCTTGAAGTATAGTCTTCATTTTTTATGTAACGCTTCCTAAACATAATGAATATTCTTCTTTTTTTTTTCTTGAGAAGGAGTCTCACCCTTTTGCCCAGGCTGAAGTGCAATGGCATGATCTCGCCTGCAACTTCCACTTCCCGAGCTCAAGCAAGCCTCCTGCCTCAGCCACCTGAGTAGTGGGGATTACAGGCTTACGCCACCATGCCCAGCTAATTTTTGTATTTTTAGTGGAGATGGGGTTTCACCATGTTTGCCAGGCTGGTCTTGAACACCTGACCTCAAGTGATCCACCCGCCTCGGCCTCCCAAAGTGCTGGGATTTAGAGTCATCATGCCCAGTGTATTAGTTCATTTTCAGGTTGCTGATAAATACATACCCGAGACTGGGCAGTTTATAAAAGAAAGAGGTTTAAGGGACTTAACAGTTCCACGTGGCTGGGGAATCCTCTCAATCATGGTGGAAGGCAAAGAAGAACAAGTCGTGTCTTACATGGATGGTGGCAGGTAAAGAGAGAGAGACTGACAGGGAAACTCCCATTTTTAAAACCATCAGATCTCGTGAGAATTACACTATCACCAGAACAGCACAGGAAAGACCCACCCCCATAATTTAATTATCTCCCACTGGGTCCCTCCCACAACACATGGGCGCTACAAGATGAGATTTGGGTGGATACACAGAGGCAAACCGTATCACCCAGCCTAAACATAATGTATATTCTATCGGTTTTGGAGTATGGTGGTAGGCTAAGGTGCTACTAAAACACCGGTACCATGCTATATTTCATAGTCTATACATGTTAGTTTCCTAATGAGGTTGGAGGCTTAACTAGTGTGTGTGTGTGCATGTATGTGTACATGTTAGTTATAATACATGTATATAATATATTGCTTTTTTTACCTTCCCTCTTGCCCCTATCCCAGTCAGAAAGATTCGTGACTTAAATGTCAAAAATAAAACTTTAAACCTTTCAGTAGAAAATATACATAAGTATGTTTCTGGTATTAGAGTAGGAAAGTATTTCTTAAGAAAGACTTAAAACACTAATGATAAAAGACCAATAATTTTACTGTATTAAAATTAATAATTTATCTTCAAGTACCTTAAAGAAAGTGAAAAGATAAGGTACAAATTGGGAGAAGATATTTATTACCATATAACTGGCAAAGAACTAAAACCAAGAATATATAAATAATTTCTAAAAATATATTCCATTTTATATTTAGATTTAAATTTGAGATTTTCATGGAATTATTTTAAAATGTTAGGTTTGTTTGTTTCAAAAAACAGAAATGTTACTTAGGTTTATATGAATTTGCATTTTTAGAACATGAATATATGGGATACTGTAGACATAAGTTAGTTTTTCTGTATCTGTTAATGTGAGCTTTTTTTTTGTTTTAGAGAGAGAGAGATCCTTAAAGAACAAGACGAGGTGGTAGTTGTAAAAATTCTTGTGCTATTTAAATATAAGCATGTGTATTCCAGACAGTTTATATCCCTGAAGAGAGGTTAACTTGAGTTCTTTCTTGGCCATTTTGTTCTTTCTTGGCCATTTTGTTCACATAAGGGCTAAAATAGTCATTCTTTTTTTATTCTGGAATGCAGTATTCTTCATTTTGGTAGTTAATATTCTAAAGAAATTTTATTCTGTATTTTGAGAAACATACGCATTCATTTATTCTGGAAATAGTTATATGAAGGTTAAGGTTAAAGAAATTGTAAACAAGATAAAAAGGCAAATAATGGAAATGTTGGTAGAATATATGAGATTTAATATCCCTACTCTACGAGGATCACCTACAAATCAATTAAAAATTATCAACTGTGCCAGGCATGGTGGCTCACACCTGTTATTCTAGCACTTTGAGAGGCTGAGGCAGAAGGATCACCTGAACCCAGGAGTTCGAGACCAGCGTGAGCAACATAACAAGACCCTGCCTCTCCAAAAAAAAAAAATAAGCTGAGTATGATGGTGCACATCCATGGACCTAGTTACTTGGGAGGCTGAGGGAGGAGGATCCCTTGAGCCCAGGAGTTCAAGGCTGCAGTTAGCTACAGTCTCACCACTGCACTCAAAAAAAAAAAAGGAAAGAAAAGAAAGAAAACAGATAACCAAATAGCAAAATAGTCAAAGGATGTGAATAGTTCTATCACAAAAATAAGTTCAAGTGTCTAATAAACGATTGTGAAAAGATGCTTAAACATCATTAGACATCAGGGAAATGTAACATAAAATAAGGTACTATATTTTTTTTGCCTATCAGGCTGTCCGAAACGTTATAATTTGATGACATGCAGTATTAGCAAGGGTGTGAAAGTAAAAAACATCATCTACCTTGTTTTAAATCTTTGGTTTTTTGGTTTTTGTTGTTGTTGTTGTTGTTGTTGTTTGAGACACAGTCTTGCTCTGTCATACAAGCTGGAGTGCAGTGGTGTGATTTCACCTTACTGCAACCTCCACCTCCTGGCTCCAGCGATTCTGGTGCCTCAGCCTCCTGAGTAGCTGGGACTATAGTTGTGGTGCCACCATGCCCAGCTAGTTTTTATATTTTTAGTATAAACAGGATTTCGCCATATGGGTCAGGCTGGTCTTGAACTCTTGGCCTCAAGAGTTCTTGCCTGCCTTGACCTCCCAAAGTGCTGGGATTACAGGCTGGGATTACATTGTCTACCCTGTTGTTTTAAGAATAAATTGATACATTTTTGGAGGACAGTTTGGCATTATTTGCCAAAATTAAAATGCCTATGCTCTATGACCCTGTGTTTCTATAGGACTTCTAGAAATATGTTGTGTACAGAAATATTTACTTTAGGACAGAATATAAATACATATTTTAAATTATTAAATGATTAAAGTATACAAGCTATTATAAAATAAGATACTGAGAATAGTGGGAATATGGTAGCCAAAGCATTCCTTTCCCTCCTAACTCCCTGCTTGCGTGATTCAACAAGTGAAACAAGAACGGCCCTGGAAGAGGAGATCTCAGGAGGGTCTGAAGCTATGAGAAAAAATATGGGGTCTTATTTGCAAGGGGAAGGAGTAAATAAGAATTCCAAATAAAATAATAGAATGAAAGTTTTTAAACATATAAGTATTACCAAAAACCAGAAGCAAACCTTATATTAAGAAAATAGTGGCAGGGTGAAATAGCTCAGGCCTGTAATCCCAGTACTCTGGGAGGCCAAGGCAAGGGATCGCAAGTTAGCAGTTGTGTTGGCACACAACCGTAATCTCAGCTGCCTTAAGGAATGCTGAGGTGGTAGGATTGCTTGAGCTTAGGAATTAGAGGTTGCAGTAAGCTGTGATCACACCACTGCACTCCAACCTGGGTGACAGAGCAAGACCCTGTCTTGAAAAATAAAACAGAGAAATAATGAGGTAATCATCGTTGCTATCATTAATATGTTTGAGGAGCTTGCTGTCATTACTATTATTTAACTTTGTTTGACAGGCTTGACTGATGCAAGTAGAAAAAACAAAATAAGTGTTACGAATCCTACACTATTTTTGAACTAGAAAGGAAGAGATTAAATAATTATTTGTAAGTGATGTGGTGGTTTGCCTAGAAAAGCTATATAAAATGAACTAAAAAGTATTTAAACTAGTAAGAGAATTTAGTAAGGTATCTGGAGTTAAGATACATACAAAAATCAGCAATAACTACCAGTTAAAAGTGGAAATGGGGTTAGGAGGACCTGTTCATAATAACAGGAAACTTTAAAGTAACTAGAAAAAGCCTGCATAAAGAAAAACATAAAATTGTTGAAGGACACTAAATTTTTTGGAACCTAGAAAAATGAGTCTAAAGTTTATAGTGCAAGAATTTCCAAAAATGTTTATGAAAGAATGCGTAATTGAAGATTTACCGTAGCATTTGTTAAAATTTACTGTGAAGATGTTGGAATAATCACAGTATGGTAATAGCACAGGAATAAATTTAGGCAAATAATAGAGACTAGAAAGAGGTACAAGAATATTTAGAATCTTTATATGACAGAAGTTACATTATAAATTTTGGAGAAAATGGTAAATTACTCAATAAATTATATAGGTACAACTAATGACCTACTCAAAAGATGAGAAATTAAACCCTTATATCTTAAGAAAAGTTACAGGTTGATTAACTATTCAAATGTGAAAAATAAATCTAAAATTAATAGAATAAAATACAGACAAGAGATCTTAAATATGAATGGAAACTCAAAAGCAGTAAAGAGGAAAGTTGGGATATATCTTGTAACATTTTAAATCATTCATTGTACGAAAGATAAGAGAAAAATACTTATAACACATAAAGGGGAGAATGTTAATATCCCTAAAATATAAGAATGCCTACAAATTAGTAAGAAAAAGACAACCCTGTGTTTTTGTTTTGTTCAGAAAGGGGGTCTTGCTAGTTGCCCAGGCTGGAGTGCAGTGACCATTCACAGGAGCAATCATAATACACTACAGCCTCAAACGGCTCTAGCAACCCTCCTTCCTCAGCCTCCCACATAGTTGGGACTTTAGGTGTGTACATTGCACCTGCCTAACCCATGTTTTTTTTTTTTTTTTTTTTTTTTTTTTTTTTTTTTTTTTTTTTTTTGAGACGGAGTCTCGCTCTGTCACCTAGGCTGGAGTGCAGTGGCCGGATCTCAGCTCACTGCAAGCTCCGCCTCCCGGGTTCACGCCATTCTCCTGCCTCAGCCTCCCGAGTAGCTGGGACTACAGGCACCCGCCACCTCGCCCGGCTAGTTTTTTGTATTTTTTAGTAGAGACGGGGTTTCACCGTGTTAACCAGGATGGTCTCGATCTCCTGACCTCATGATCCGCCCGTCTCGGCCTCCCAAAGTGCTGGGATTACAGGCTTGAGCCACCGCGCCCGGCCAACCCATGTTTTTTAATGGACAGAGGATGTAATAAGGTAATTAATTTAAAAGATGGCATATGACCATTAAAACACATACAAATGACTAGTAAATAATTTAGGAAAACTCAAAATCCACTTTTGCCTACCTATGTGAGATTGTTAGTCTCCAGGTACCTCTTAACTGCGTGGTTATTTATTTACTCTTGTTCAGTGCGTATTTGGTCACCTAGTATGGTGGTACTTACTCTTCCACAGGCATGTAAGCAAAGGTTGGAAAAGTGCACATCAGTTTGTTAATAGAACTTACTACTGGGATGTGGGAATTGGTGGGGTGAAGGTGTAGTAAGTACACCTCTATGTTGTCATAATTGATGATACTGTTTAATATAGTGTATCTCCTCCCTAGTAGAGGGACACGTAAGTTGATCTAATTTTTCAGTTAAAAACAGCTCTGATAAACATACTTTTTCTTGTCTTGTAAACAAACATGGAAGAGTTTCTCTAGGTGAGGAGTCAGCAATCTTTTTCTTAGAAGGCCACATAGTAAATATTTAGGTTTTGTGGACCATATGGTCTCTTTTGCAACTACTCAACCCTGCCTTTTTTTTTTTTTTTTTTTTTTTTTTTTTTGAGACAGTCTCACTCTGTCGCCTAGGCTGGAGTACAGTTGTGCAATTTTGTCTCACTGCAACCTCCGCCTCTAAGGTTCAAACGGTTCTTGTGCCTCAGGCTCCCAGTAGCTGGAATTTCAGGTGTGCACCCCCATGCCTGGCTAATTTTTGTATTTTTAGTAGAGACGGGGTTTCACCATGTTGCCCAGTCTGGCCTCAAACTCCTGACCTCAGGTGATCCACCTGCCTCAGCCTCCCAAAATGTTGAGATTACAGGCATGAGCCACCACTCCCAGCCTCAACCCTGCCTTTTAACAAGAAAGCAGCCATAGATAATTTATGAATTATGAGGATTAAATGGGCATGGCTGTGTGCCAGTGAAAATTTACAAAAACAGATGGCTAGCAGGCCCTGGTTTGCTAACCATTGCCCTAGGATATATATCTAAAAGCATAATTGCTGGTCATAAGGTGTGAGTGTTTTGAATTAGTGTTTACCAAATTGCTCTTAAAGTGATCTTTTTAGTTTACATTTCTACTAGTAGTATGTGAGAATTCTTGTTTCTGTATGTCTTCTCCATCACTTGTGAGTCAGAATTTATAATTAACAATCAGTGGGCAATGAAACATTTTGTCATCTTAACCTTCATATTTTCCTGAGCTACTGAAGTTGAATCTCGAATATATTTATTAGATTTTGGAGTTTTCTTTCTAAGTTACTTCTTCGTATCCCTTGATCATTCCCTATTGTTAAATGTCTTGTTTTCATGTGTTTGAGAGATGTTTTAATATCCCCTTGATACCAATCCTTTGTAGATAATATATATCTCAATTCCTCCCCACCAATTCTGTTATCTATATTGGCCTCATGGTAACAAAAATAAGCTTTTATAATAAAGCTCAATTAATTATATTGCCAGATTTGTGCTTTCTGTGACCTATTTATACATCTTTTCCTATACTGAAGTCATAAAGGTAATCTTGTATTTGCTCCTTAATTCATCTTGAGTTTGCTATTATGTATGTTGTGGAGGCAGGAGTCTAACTTATATGTATATTATATATGTGTGTATGTGTATTATATATTAATACATATTTATTTACATACACTTGATTTATACATGTGTGTATCTGTAGTTATGTATAGTCATACACACACATGTATACATATATTTATGTTGTTAACTGAATTTCTCATTATCATGTATTGGATACCGCACTAGTTCCTCATCGATGAGTGATGTCATCTCTCATCATATATCAAGTTTATATATGCTGGATATTTCTGGACTCTCTTCTGTTAGTCCACTTTAGCTTCTCCGTGCCTGCACTGATACCACATTTTTTATTTGCTGCAGTTTTATAAATCTTGACACCCAGTTGGGTGAATCCTTCTTTGTTTTTAAAAATGTAGTATTCTGCCTTATTACTCTGCCATTTTAACTTTAATGTCAGCTTCTAATTCAAATAAAAGCTTCATGGGCTTTTGATTAGAATTACATTAAATTTATAGATTAAGGAGAAATCAGACCTTCATACTATTTAGTCTTGGTTGAAAGGATGGACTCTGGAACCAAACCTTCTATATTCAAATCCCAAACCTGTCACTTAGCAAGACTGTGATCCTAGGTAAATTCTCTGTCTCAGTTCTCTTGTCAGTACAATACACATATTGATAAACTGTAAAATGTGAGGATTAAATTAGTTGATATATGTAAAAGCACTGAGAACCTGGCACATAGTAAACAAATTATTAGGTATTGTTATTAATTTTATATCTCTTTATTCATTTAGGCTTTATTTTGTATCCTTCAATAACGTTTTATCAAATTCTCCACAGGGGTTTACATATCATTTAAAAAAATTATTTGTAGATATGTTACAGTTTTTGTTGGTATTGTAAGTGGGAATTTCTTTAATTATATTACTAAATTACATTTAAGTAAAAAGTATCCAGTAGTCTTCCTGAAATATTTTATTATATCATCGCCGGTTTAAGGTTCTATACATTGCCATATTGTTCGCAAATGATGACATTGTTTATCCTTTCCAGTCCTTACAGTGTTTTTACTTTTGTTATATTAAGAACTCTAATATATCTTTGAATGGAAACAATGATAGTGGTCTTCTTTTTCTTGTCTTGACTTTAAAGGGAATTCTTTTAAAATTTCACAGTTAAGTCTGGTTTTTGATACGTGCCCTTTATCAAGTTAAGGGATTTACCTTCTATTCTAATTTGTGGAGAGTCATCCTGAATCTGTGTTACTATTGAAGTTTTTAAGGAACCGCTTTTTTCTAAAGTCATATCAAGTCCATACTCCTGAACAGTTTGTTGTTAAACATAATTTCATAAATATTCTTGTCATATAGAAAAAGGAAAGAAATACTTAGTGGTTAAGCATCCCTAATCCAAAAATCCAAATCATGAAGTGCTGCAGTGAGCATTTCCTTTGAGCGCCATGTGGGTGCTCCAAAAGTTTCCTATTTTGGAGCATTTTGGGTTTTGGATTTTTGTATTAGGGATAGGGATTAGGAATACTCAAGGTGTAGTGGCTTCTTCTATTTTCATATTAGAAACAGAAGCACAAGGAATGTCATGTCAGAAACCATCCACCTCACTGGACATCAAGACATAGACATGACCTCAGTATTTAGTGAGATACTGGCAATATGGAAATGTAGTATAAAATGGAGAGGAGTAGGAGATATAATTTCCTGTTTTCATTCTCTAAATATTAAAATTTTTTATTTAGGACTGTATTGATGGAAGGGAGCTAATTATATAGAAACTGATTATATAGAAAGGGAGGAGACAATCCAATTTAGAAATTCAGTAATTGTATGTAGCTTGGCTCTTTGAAGCTAGGAAGTATTTGCCACCTGGTTATAGAAATGATCATTCATCTTTGCAATATCTTTAGAAAACTACCAAAAGTACGGGTATTTCTTCTTCAGACGGTTTTCATACTATGAATTGGACATGGGAAGATTTGTTAATTAAAGAATATTCTTTTTTTTTTTTTTTTCTCTATTTTTTTGAGTCTGGCTCTGTCTCCCAGACTGGAGGGCAGTGGCGCGATATCAGCTCATTGCAACCTCTGCCTCCCAGGCTCAAGCCATCCTCCCTCCTCAGCTTCCCAAGTCGCTGGGACTACAGGCGCATGCCCTCATGGCTGGCGAATTTTTGTATTTTTTGTAGAGACAAGGTTTCACCATATTCCCTAGGCTGTCTCAAACTCCTGAGCTTAAGCAATCTGCCCACCTTGGCCTCCCAGTGTGCCGGGATTACAGGCCAGAGCCATGGTGCCTGGCTTGAGAATATTTTTTACCTTAAGTTTACTACTTTCAGAATCATGATAGAGAATCGGCATAGTTATATTGTTAAAAAGAAAGAAAAGAGGGAGAAAATTAAGATAGATTAATTTGGGACAGTGAGCACAGCTTCTTGTTTTATTTTTTATTTTGGGGGGTTTGTTTTTGTTTTGAGACAGAGTCTCACTCTCGCCCAGGCTGGAGTGCAGTGGCACGATCTTGGCTCACTGCAGCCTCCGCCTGCTGGGTTCAAGCGATTCTCCTGCCTCAGCCTCCTGAGTAGCTGGGATTACAGGCACGCACCACCATACCCGGCTAATTTTTTTTTTTTTTTTAAGTAGAGACGGGGTGTCACTGTGTTGGCCAAGGTGGTCTCGATCTTCTGACCAGTGATTCATCCGTCTCGGCCTCCTGAAGTGCTGGGATTGCAGGCGTGAGCCACTGCGCCCGGCCAGTGAGCACAACTTAAAATTTGAGTTTTTCTGTTCTTTGTTTTTCATAAGGCTGGATAATAGCAATAAACATTTTTACTATGGTAGTAAGAAAAGCATGAAGGCATTATATTTAAGTAAAACTAGATGTGATCAAAGAGTAAGTTTCATATGAACATTTTATAACTATATATTTAAAGCTAATTGCTATAGTACTTTTAATATTTATCTGTTGGGGGTGATGTTTGTTCCGAAATCTTTTATTGATGGAGAACATAACTGAAAAATGTTTGGAAACTATTCCATCTAGCTTCTGACACACACCCCTCCTTATTGAAACAGTTTACTTTTATAATATAATTTTTTATTTCTCAATATTAGGATGTCAATAACTATAGAATTATTACAGAAAATGGTACATTGTCATTACTTGTTTTTAAAACCTATGTGTTTGATTTGTCATAAACTAGCTTTATGAGAGATTTGCAAAGTCTTTATTCATAAGTGACTTGTTTTTTCCACTTTCACTAGTATTCATAAAAGTTAAAATGAAGTTTAGCTTTATAAAAAAACACACAACATATTCCCCACATTGTTTCCATTCCATGTGGTTCAGCCTGTAGTTACTGCTTTGTGGCCACTTGATGGTTTCCATATAGTGGAAAAGCAAAAGCTCTGTCCTCTTTTTGATCCTAGTGTTGGAGATAAAAATAATGTTTAGCCACAGTTAGGTACTTGGAAAGGCTGAAAAATACTACTAACTTATGACAGAAGTAACTTTGGGGAAAAGTTGGGCCTACTGTTTAAACCAGGGATCCCCAACCCCCAGGCCACGAGCAAGCATTACCACCTGAGCCCTGCCTCCTGTCACCATCAGTGGCTGCATTAGGAGTATGAACTCGCTTGTGAACGGCATGTGTGAGGAATCTAGGTTGCGGGCTCCTCATGAGAATCTATGTAATGCCTGAGAACCTGAGGTGGAGCAATTTTATCCTGAGACCTCCCCCGCCCCAGTCAGTAGAAAAATTTCTTCCATGAAACCAGTCCCTGGTGCCAAAAAGGTTGGGTATCCTGATGTTTATTAAAACAAATCAGATGTTGTTTCCCTTTACTGGTATACTATGTTTATATAAATTTATTATATTGTATTAATGTCTGGATTAATATAAAAGATTAAATGCAGGTGTAATTTTTTCTTTGCTGAAATATTTTTGAGAATAAATTTTCACAATGTGTATTGTGTCAATTTTCATAATTCATGCAACATACGATTTGATATATGACTTGTATTTCCACAGTTTTACTAAGCAGATCTAGAGATCTGTTGAATAAAGTCAGATGTATTTTTAAAAATTGAACTGACCCCAGGGCCAGGCACAGTGGCTCACGCCTGTAAGCACTTTGGGAGGCTGAGGCAGGCGGATCACAAGGGCAGGAGTTCGAGACCAGCCTGGCCAATATGGTGAAACCCCATCTCTACTAAAAATACAAAAATTAGCTGGGCATGGTGGCGTGTGCCTGTAGTCCCAGCTACGTGGGAGGCTGAGGCAGAAGAATCACTGAACCCAGAAAGCAGAGGTTGCAGTGAACTGAGATCGTGCCACTGCACTCCAGCCTGGGCAACAGAGTGAGACTCTGTCTCGAGAAAAAAAGGAAAAAGAAAAGAAAAATTGAACTGAACCCAATTTGTTATTAAAGGGTGAATATATTTATATGTCTGGCTTTTTAAATAAGAATGGTTTGGCATAACCCTGAGCTGTTAAGTGGTAGCCATAGTATGATTATTTATATTATTATTATTAATAAAAACATAACTAATTAGGTTTCTTGTTTTATTTTAGCGAAGAATAGCCAGAATTCAGCAAATTGAAAAGGACATACTTCGTATACGACAGCTTTTACAGTCCCAAGCAACAGAAGCAGAGGTTAGTAAATTACGTTTCTTGTTTGTGGGTATAAAAATAGGTAGGTAGTCTAAGAAAAGAAAATGTGTGGCCGGGCACGGTGGCTCAAGCCTGTAATCCCAGCACTTTGGGAGGCCGAGACGGGCGGATCACGAGGTCAGGAGATCGAGACCATCCTGTTGAACACGGTGAAACCCCGTCTCTACTAAAAAATACAAAAAACTAGCCGGGCGAGGTGGCGGGCGCCTGTAGTCCCAGCTACTCGGGAGGCTGAGGCAGGAGAATGGCGTAAGCCCGGGAGGCAGAGCTTGCAGTGAGCTGAGATCCGGCCACTGCACTCCGGCCTGGGCGACACAGCGAGACTCCGTCTCAAAAAAAAAAGAAAAAAAAAAAAGAAAATGTGTATAATTTAATGTGGCACCACTGGAATATAGATGTTCTTTCAGAGAATTTAAATACCATAACTTTTTTTCGTGAAGTTAAATTATCAAAATTTTTTACTTTTTATTTTATCTTTTAGGCAGTTAAAATTTATAGAACTGTAAATATAGATACCTTACCTTAGCTTTCAATTTACATGTAATCAGATAGTTAATTTGGCTATTATCCAGTAAGTAAACTTTTTTATGGGTAATCCATAGTAAGACTTGATAATACACATTTACCTGTGCTTACTCCACAAACCCCATTAAAATGATAGTGAAAGGATACAATGTAAGAGGCATTAAGACCAGGGAAGGTGACCACAGTAAAATCTGCGGCTCTGGAAAGCGGGTAAACAAGTGACAGCATTCTAGCATATCAGAGAGGGTTGACCCATAAGGCAGCAATAGAAATGAAAAGTCATGGCCGGGCACGGTGGCTCAAGCCTGTAATCCCAGCACTTTGGGAGGCCGAGACGGGCGGATCACGAGGTCAGGAGATCGAGACCATCCTGGCTAACACGGTGAAACCCCGTCTCTACTAAAAAAATACAAAAAACTAGCCGGGCGCCGTGGCGGGCCCCTGTAGTCCCAGCTACTTGGGAGGCTGAGGCAGGAGAATAGCGTGAACCCGGGAGGCGGAGCTTGCAGTGAGCTGAGATCCGGCCACTGCACTCCAGCCTGGGCGGCAGAGCGCGACTCCGTCTCAAAAAAAAAAAAAAAAAGAAATGTCATGAAGCAACTAGACACCTCTGGATGTAAAAATAAAAAAAGGTTAAAAGCAGGAAGATACTTGAAACTCTGTTAAGAAGCAGACGGAGTTCCAGAACTTCACTACAATCCTGCGTAGCTAGGTGACTGCTCCTTTCCAATCCCAGCAAAAGATGAGAGCTTTTTCCTCTGGAGAGGTGGAGAGGGTAAACAAAGGGTCTTTTTTTTTTTTTTTTCTTTTTTTTGAGTCTCGCTCTGTCGCCCAGGCTGGAGTGCAGTGGCCAGATCTCAGCTCACTGCAAGCTCCGCCTCCCGGGTTTACGTCATTCTCCTGCCTCAGCCTCCTGAGTAGCTGGGACTACAGGCGCCTGCCAACTCGCCCGGCTAGTTTTTTTGCATTTTTTAGTAGAGACGGATTTCCCCGTCTCAACAAAGGGTCTTTGGTTAGGGGTCAGCCTTGTTTAATTGAAGGTGAGGGTATCATACAAAAAACTGAGTTAACATGAAAATTTACCTACTGAATGCTGAAACCCTGGCTAGCATCCAGGCTTATAATCTCCAGGCAAGTTTCTGGAAGGAACTTCTATAAGAAATGTGACTTGCCCTGGTTCTGCTGAGAGAACATTAAAAAGGGAGAAAAAAAAATGAGAAGAAACGTGACTAACCCAAGAAAAGAAACTTAAAGAGACTTACATGGAAAAATTCACCAACAAAACAACCCACCTAGATCACCCTACAGGGTAACTATAGTTGACAAAATCCATTCTTCAGATATAGAGCTTCATTTAACTTTTTCATAGATAGCCCGCCCTTAAGTATGAGTGGACACTAACTACCAGACAGTATAGATCCTTCTAGGAAAGTTCAATATCCAAATAAAAGGAGTTCTAAAAAGAAAATGGAGAAACTGGAGACAGGAAATTAGAGAAATAAATCAAGATTTCACAGAAATTTTAACAAGGTGCTTAGCTTTCCAAAAAATTGGTCTCTCCAGTGTCTAATATCATGTATGAGAATAATCCTATACTAAGGCACATCATGAGGAAATTTCAGATCACTAGGGATAAAGAGAATATTCTAAAATCTAGGGAAGGAAGAGAAAACAAATTTTACATAAAGGAACAGGAATACAAATGCCTTTACATTTGTAACTAATAACACTGGAAACTGGGAAGTAGGGTAGCAATTTCTTAAAACCTTGTTTTTTTTTTTTTTGAAGAGACATGGAACTAAGTCTCTTAAGTTGGGTTCAGTTTTGATCCTAACTACCCAGAGTTAGAGTCAACTCCACAAGTAAAAGACAAAGTCAATCACAAGACTGTCCACTTCAAGCACCAGCCACAAGTTTTGGGTGTCCCCAAGTCACCAGGACTGCTGCCAAGCTGTCTATAAATTCCACCCCTGTGTGAGTGAGCTGTGATACCATTCCATTCTGAGACTAACTACCCAGAGTTAGCACAGCCCCAACAGGTTAAGAGCCGATTCCTTCACAAGACTGCTCCCACCTCAGATGCCAACCACAAATGTTGGGTATCTCCAAACCACTCACACTTCTGCCCAGTGGGTTACAAATTCTAGGCTTCCCACAACCCCTTCACATTCACTAATTCATTAGAATGGCTCAAAACTCACTGAAAGCTCTATACTTAGGATTAACTGTTTTATTATAAGGATACAGATCAAGAATGGCCAAATGAAGAGACACATGGGGCAAGGTCTAGGGAAGCGGGTAGGGATGAGGATGGGGGTGCAGAGATTCCATGCTTTCTCCTAGTGGAATCTAGGCATGTCACTCTTCCAGCACTTCATTGTTTTGTTTTTGTTTGAGACAGAGTCTCGCTCTATAGCCCAGGCTGGGGTGCAATGGCGTGATCTTGGCTCACTGCAACCTCCGCCTCCTGGTTCAAGCAATTCTCCTGCCTCATCCTTCCTAGTAGCTGGGATTATAGGCATCCGCCACCACGCCTGGCTAATATTTTGTATTTTTAGTAGAGATGGGGTTTCACCATATTGGCCAGGCTGGTCTCGAACTCCTGACCTTGTGATCTGCCCACCTCAGCCTCCCAAAGTGTTAATTACAGGCGTAAGCCACTGTGCCCCGCCTTTTCCAGTACTTCAGTGTATTCACCAACCAGAAAGCTACACTGAGTTTTGGTATCCATAATTTTTATTGGAATTTTATTCTGTAGGCATGATTAAATAATTGGCCACAGGAGGATTAAACTCAATTTCCAGCCTCCTTCTCTCCCTGGAGGTCAGTCTGGCCCAAAGTTCTAACTCTCTTATCACATGGTGACAGCCACCCATCCTCTTGCTATCTGGTGGCCTACCCTGAGTTGCCTTATTAGCATAACACACACCCCTATCGCTTGAGAAATTCCAAGGGTATTTGAAGCTCTCTGCCAGGTACAAGTGAACAAAGACCAGATATATTTTTTATAATACCATTCTAGCCTTTAATCAAAGTGTTAAATCTGAGAGTGGAATAAGGACACTTTTAGATAGGCAAAGTCTCAAAAATACGTTTTTCTCATGCACCCTTTTCTGGAACCTATTAAAGCATATACTCAAGTGAAATTGAAATGTAAAGCAAGAAAAATGAATTTTTGGGACTCAAGACCCAGGTGATATAATACAAGAGAAAGAGATGAGCGAAACTGCAGAGTAAAGATGAAGGGACATCCTGAGAAAGCAACCAGTCCATATTGGAACTATTGAGAGGATTCCAGGAGAGATTAATTCCAAGAAGATGAAGTCAGCAGAATACTTGCTGTTTCTGAATGTATTGAAGGGAAAGGAAATTTACACAGTAGGAGAGAAACTGAGGATACGTCATATGTACCCAGAAAACCAAATGAACAAAACAGTAAAGATAACCTTTAACTCCATGGGCAACAAGAAGTTGTAAAGGAAGGTGATCATAGTATACCACCTGCCAGCTATGATTAGAATTTAATAGTCAAAGTAATGTAAGTTGTGAAAAATTTGTGTAACAATAAAGTGGAACTGAAATAAAGCATTCAACTGAAAAATGCAGAACTAGCCATTAAAGCAGGTTATTTGGAGATCAGGGAGTGAGTATCCCCCCTTCCCCAAAAACTCAGCTGAAAGAGATTACAAAGAAAGAGTTCTTTCAAAAAACTTTTTCATCCATGTCTGGCTTTTTTAATATCTGAGGAACTTTGGATTTAGTACATCTGAATCTGAAATATGTAGAAACATGTATTTGCTAAGTAGACAGTTTAAGTAAAATGTGATAGTCATAATCCTAAAAGCAGTTTAACATGATTATCTTAAGCCAGTATAAGTCAAATATTTGCGATTTAAAGAATGTGTTCATTTTTGCAACGGACTCTTTTTTTCTGGCCCTTTGAAAGGGCCAGGAAAAAAGCAGTATTTTTTTGCTCCTTTTCAGTTCTGTTGGTATTGATGTATGTAGCATTCTACTTACTATGACCCTTTTGGCTTTCTCCTGTAGTTTTTACTTGTGTTTTGTCCTTAAGCAAATTCTTTATGGTCTGTTTTTTAAATTATTTTTAAACAGGCAGTGTTTTGTTTTTAATTGAATAGCTTTAGTTACAGTTAGTTCTTTTCCCTCCATCTTTCTTGTATTGTGATTATTACTCTTTTGCTGCATTTGACAGGTTTTGATATTCTAAATCAATAGTCACATTTTTTCTAGTTGATTATTTTATTTGTATTATAATATACATTAGCCCTCTATTTTATTTAATGCCGTTCACCTTGAATTTCATTGTACTACCATTTATTAATAGTAATCCTCATTTTCCATTACTGTTACAAGTTTCTTTCAGGTTGGAAACTTGTTTGTGCTTCTTGTATCTGTACAAAACTTTTTATTCATATTATTGGATTTAGGGCAGACTGCTACTATGATCCAATCTCTTATTGCTTCCTTTTGTTATGATAATAGTTATATCAGTTGCATTATTCTGATAGTTTATAAATGTAAACCAAAGGAAGGTGCCATTTCACATTTAAGAAAGAACAAAACCACTTTTTACAATTTTGCTGTTTGTGATTTGTTTATTGCATTCTTGTCATTCTAATGTAAGTTAGAGGGAGAATCTAGAAGATGGAGAAGATTGGGGATTGGACACTTGCAAATTAGTTCATAGAGCAGTAGATATGAGAAAGGGAAAAGCTTCTGCCAAATAATTTCTCTATCATGAAGCATATTTCTTATAGCATTTTCTTTGGACTACCTGCATTATAACTCTGGTTTAAGATCTACATACTGGACATGATTTAAGTCTAGTAATTATTACATATGATTCAAAACTCAGAAGTTACATAAAGGTATGTGAGGCAACCAGTGCTATGACTTTCTTGTGTGTTCTTCTAGACATAGTTTATTTATTGACAAGCAAATACATTGGGAGGAATGGGAGCTGTGAGGACAATGCAGTGTGGCTTAAAAGATAATAGCAAATAAAGAATACTTACTAAAGTCACAGTATTCTTACAACTCATTAATAAAGATAAATACAACTTAGCTTTTCAGTGGGCAAAATATTTAAATAGGCATTTCACCAGAGAAGGTATATGTAGGAATGGCAAATAAGTACATGAAAATATACTCAATCATTAAGGAAATGCAAATCAAAGCTCAAGTGAGATACTGCTTCACACCCATTATGATGGCTTTAATCATAAAGGCAATGATAAGCATTGATGAAGATGTGGAGAAGCAGGGTCCCTCATTGCTGGTGGGAATTTAAATAGTACAGCCACCATTTTAAAACAGTTGAGTGATTCCTCAAAATATTAAACATAGAGTTATGTGATTCAGCAGTCTTACTCCTAGGTATCTAGCCAAGAGAAATGAAAATACATGTGTACACAAAGACTTTGACTTGTATGTTTGTTCACTAGCAGCATTTTTTTCATAACAGCTTCAAAGTAGAAACAGTGCAAATGTGTATCAACCAGTGAATGAATAAACCAAATGTGTTATATCTCTTCAGTGGAATATTATTCAGCAATTAAAAGTAAGTTACTGATGCAGAATTTATAACATGAATGAACCTCCAGAGCATGCTAAGTAAAATAAGCCAGAGACTTAAGTCCATTTGTATCAAATGTCCAGAAAAGGCAAAGTTTCTAAAGAGAAAAAGTACATTAGTGGTTGTCTGACTATAAGTGGGAATGAGGATTAACTGTAAATGGACAGCAGGAATTTTATTGGAATGATGAAAATGTTCTAAAACTGGATTACAGCTGTGCTTGATAAATCTAAAAGTCATTTAATCGAACACTTAAAATGGATGGATTTTGTGATATTTAAATACCTTACCAAAAATTTTTTCCAGTTCTATTACCTAGAGTAGAAAACCTTGAAGAAGTTGTAAAGCAACTATGGAAATGAGGAAACTAGTTAGAATTAATCTTTCATAATAGTGAGCAACCACACTTCTTTTGTCTTCAGTGTATCAAAGAGTACAGGCAGGCCTGTAACCTAGGATCAGTGAAAGAATAAAGAGAAGTGATTAGGAAAGAGGAAGGAGGAAAGAAAATGAAGATAGTAAATGTTAAATGGTAGTCTGGCTTGGAATTGCCTGAGTTGCGATTTCAGCTCTGACTCTGCCATTTACTAGATATGTGACTGAAAGCAAGTTACTTAACGTTCTCTGCACCTCCATCTCTGTATCTGTAAAATGGGGATAATGGCTGGGCACGGTGACTCATGCCTATAATCCCAGCAGTTTGGGAAACTGAGGTGGACAGATCACTTGAGGTCAGGAGTTCAAGACCAACCTGGCCAACATGGTGAAACCCTGTCTCTACTAAAAATACAAAAAATAGCCAGGCATGGTGGTGGGCACCTGTAATCCCAGCTACTCAGGAGGCTGAGGCACAAGAATTGCTTGAACCCGAGAGGTGGAGGTTGCAGTGAGCTGAGATTGTGCCACTGCACTCCAGCCTGGGCAACAGAGCAAGACTCCATCTCAAAAAATAAATAAATAAAATGGGGATAATAATACTTCATAGGGTTAGTTTGAAGATTAAATAAATCAATAAGTGCTAAGTGATTAGTACATAGTAAACATTAGTGTTTTTTTTTAATGTTACCATATGCGTCATCCATCACCATCGTCTGTCACATTTCTGGTTTCTTCCACTTGTCTGGCTTTGTTTGTTTGTTTGTTTGTTTGTTTTGAGACAAGGTCTCAGTCTCGCCCAGGCTGGAATGCAGTGGCGCCGTCATAGCTCACTGTAACCTCAAACTCCTAGGCTCAAGGTCTTCCTGCCTCAGCCTCCCTAAGTGCTAGTATTACAGGCGTGAGCCACTGTGCCCAGCCTCTCTGGCCTTTATAGACTCATGTTCCTGGACATTAATTAAGGGTATTTCCTAAGGCCTATTTTTCTTTTCTCTCTATATCTTCTCTTCCTAAGCAGTGTCATTTATGCTTAGGGTTTCACTGACCATCTATATGCTGATGGCTGTCAAATATATTTTTCTAGCCCTGAGCTCTATGCTAAATCTCTGTGTCAGCTCTACATCCTCACTGAGTCACGTCAGAGGCACTTTAAGACCGGGTGCGGTGGCTCATGCCTGTAATCCCAGCACTTTGGGAGGCCGATGGGGATGGATCAGGAGGTCAGGAGTTCGATACCAGCCTAGCCAAAACAGTGAAACCCCATCTCTACTAAAAATACAAAAATTAGCTGGGCATGGTGTCGAGCAACTGTAATCACAGCTACTTGGGAGGCTGAAGCAGGAGAATCGTTTGAACCAGGGAAGTGGAGGTTGCAGTCATCTGAGATCGCGCCATTGTACTCCAGCCTGGGTGACAGGGCAAGACTCCATCTCAAAAAAAAAAAAAAGGCACTTGGATATTACTCAACACATTCAACACATAATTAATAATCTGCTCCTCCTAAGCACTCTTTACTACCCCACCTTCCAACAAAAATCCCTCATCCTTCCTCAGTATTACCTATCTCTGTGAGTAGCACCATCATTATTGAATTGTGTGAGCTAAGGAACATAGGAGTAATACTCGACACCAGACCTCTTCCTCCACTCCCCATATCCTATCTGTCAGTAAATCCAATCAGATTTACTTCTGTGTCTCCACTTCTTTCATCTCTGTCACTGCTTTCCTAGTGCACAGTGTCACTGTCTCACAACTTACGTTAATACAGTAGCCTCCTAACTGGTCTTTCCTATGTTTCCTCCCTACTTAGACCATTTAAAATTTGACTTGAAAAATAAATTTACATGCAACTTTTTCCATGAATATATTAGTATTAATTATATGGGGGCGATCATGCAGTGGCCTCACTATAACTTATAAGTAGAAAAGGCAAGAATACCATCTAAGAATCACAGAAAAAGGCATTAAAATCAGATTTTTTTTTTTTTTACCATATTCTTTTTGTTCTACTTTCCTCCTTATTTTTGGTGCTTTATCCACACCATGATTCTTTGACATGCTAAAACAAGCCACGCTCCCTCCTACCCTGGGTCCTCTGCATATGATCTGTTTTACCCAGAACACTCATCCTCTACTCTTCCTTGCCTAGTTAACTCCTATTTATTCTTCAAGTCTTTACTCAAACAGCACTTCCCAAGAGAGCTCTTCCAAACCTCCAGACTATTTCATTTCTCTCTGTTATATATACTTACAGCACCTTGTACCCTTCTTTCATAGCATTTGTCAATTTTACCTTTATTATTTCTGTCATTATTTGACAGTGTCCCTGACTAAACTGTAAGGTCCAAGATAGCATAGAACAAAGTCTAGTTTTGCTAGTACTGTATTCCCCAGCATCTAATGCAAGTAACTAACGTAGTAGATGGTCAGTAATTTTCTTCAAATATATTGACATCTTCACTTTAATGTCAAATCTTTGTGGTCTTAGATTCATTTTGTCACTAGGTTGACTTTATATATGTATATCTATTTTTGTGGATTTCATTGAATTCTATAGCATGATTTTCAGATGGTACTAATTATTCTTATATTTCTGGATTACTGAGTGCTACCTCACTTTTGCCAGCATATAACTAATACTAGTTTATTGATGGAAATGTTGCATATAAATCAATTTTTTAAGTCACAATTTTAAAATGTTCTAGGAAAGCTTGATGTTTAAAGAAATTCCATTAGGAATCACTGTTATTTAATTATCCACTGTTAGGTCAGATTTTTAATGCATAATTTTTATTTTAGATATTGTTTTCCTAGAACAAGCATATAGGTGCTTCTATAAAAGACAGTGAGAAATTCTTTTTTTTCTTTAATTTTGTGCTGGTATTTTAATACAGTGATTGCTTTGTACTAGAGATAATCTATCTTGAAATGACTGCTTTTACTGGATATAATCTGTCATTTTAATTTCCTGTTAACAGATGGTGGTTGCATTAGAAAAGGCTTTGGGTTTTATTCATATCAGAATCTAAGAGCCTATCATTTTATTTCACCTAACTTATATTAGAAGATATACATATATATATGTATATATTCTGTGTATAAATATACCTAAGTAGAAGATATTTGTAAGCTTAGGTAATAGTTTAACTGTTGTTATTTACAGCTCCATTAATTGTCAGAATCATGTAACCTTACAGAAAAGATAGTTATTTGTTCTACTTGGGTTATGTTCCTGATAGTAATGTGAGCGCAGCTGGTAGAGGATGGCATTCCGTCTCAGGAAATCCTTTGTCTTGTGCAGCTCTAATGCTCAAGGGACACACTTCACTTTCCTCTTACCGAGATAGTCGACCGCCAATCATACTGGAGGTTATGAAGTGTAACACGCAGTTCCATGCCTTTATCAGTCTGTATAATTGACGTATTCAGAGCTTTAAAACAAAAAAGAAAAAAAGCTGGGAACTAAGAAAGCCTACACCATTTTTGCTTGTAATGATGTTAACTCCATGTTAACAGAGGTCATCTCAGAACAAGCATGAAACCGGCTCACATGATGCTGAGCGGCAGAATGAAGGTCAAGGAGTGGCAGAAATCAACATGGCAACTTCTGGTAATGGTCAGGTAAATAAATTATTTTATCGTATTTTTGAAATTATTTAAATATCAGAAAAGTATGAAGCAAGATGGTTCTCAGAATGATCTATAAGTCTTACCTATTTTCTTAGTCCTGAATGCATATTTCCAGAAGCATTCAGTACCAGCGTGCTGTCATTTCTCTTTATTATGTCAACAATAATGCTGTAAAGATCTTCTAGACCTATTTCTGTGGCTGTAGTTTGTGTTTTAGTCTAAAATGATTGTGAGTAGTTTTTTTTTTAATAACTCTAAGCTGCATTTTCGTTATATGTATGATTTGACCTAGTTATTTTTGCTTGCCTTGAATAGATTTGCTCTTTCACTAAGACATTCAATGTAAAGACATTTTTATGGGTTTTTTTAAGTTATAAAGGCTTTGTTATTTCCTGTTGTATTTAAAGATTATTTAAATCTAGAAATCCAAGTCTTACTGAAAAAGATAATTGTAATGCACACAAAAAAGTAAAGAGACATGGCCTAATTGTGCTTAACTATTACCACATCATTTTCAGCAAAATTATGAAAGTAAGCTTTTTTTTTTTACACACAGAACTATTATCTTGTTATGCTACTATCAGTTGTCTATTAGATTTTTATTGAAATACAGCCCAATATGATAGAATTTTTCTTTAGGGTGTTCTGTATCCTCCATATTTTCTTCAGTGAATACGTTTATAGTGTAAATGAATGACTTTTTAAAAACAGAATTTCAGTAAATTGTTCTTAAAGGTAATTTTTCTACTGTTGATACAGAAAATTTTCTTAGTCTCTCTAGGTTACTTTTGGTAGTATTGTTTTTAAGAATATGCTTCTATTAGTTCATTAAAATGTAAAGCTTAAAATGTCTTATTCTTAAGTATTTAAATTCGTTTTACTGAGTCAAAATAAACATACTTCATTCAGTGTTACTAGTTAGCATTATACTAGAAAACAAGTGGTAAATTAGGACAAAGGCAATTACATTTAAACAGCACATTTGAGTTGTTTTATCTGTCTTTTGCCTAGGGAATTAGTTGGAACATTATATATTCCTACACATATGTAGGAGGAAGAAAAATTCAATCTTATATGACAGAAAAAAATATTTCCATAGGAATAGACCAACTCTTAGTGCTTTGGGTCATCTTCCAATTATTATGTACTTTGGAAACCTTACCTATCCAATAAGCTGGCTATGATAAATTGGATCCATATTACACTTACTATATCAAAATAAATTCTAAGTAGATTAGATTTAAAGTCAAAATGAAAACTATTAAAAATATAAAAAAATTAGAAGAAAATGTGGGTAGCATTTTTATAATCATGATGTAGGTAGGAGACCCATAGAGAAAGGATTAATAGATTTCACATTACAGCACGAGACTTAGTATGCCAGGAAATCATAGCGAGACTCCAAAACAAATGACCAAGATCACATTATTTGCAAACATTTATGACATGTAAAAAGTTAAAATTCAAGATGCAAAAAACAGTATTTATATAACAACTATTTATTTAAATAGTATCTTAAAATGGTCTCACGCCATCATAGAAGTAAAAAAATAGTAATTTTAAAAATAAAATTAAAATGAGCAAAGGACATGAACAGGAAATAAAAGAAGAAATTAAAATGACTTGTAAACATGGAAAGATGATCAACTTTACTAATCATGATATACAAATACAAATTAAAACTAAAATGAGATTTTGTGGGGGAGCCATTGGGTTGGCAAAGATCAATAACACTCAGTATTAGTAATGGTGAGCAAACAGGCATTCTCTTATATCACTTTTAATTGTATGACATGAAACAGCCTTTTGGGAGAGCAATTTTGTCAAATGCATCTAACATCATATATGATGTGCCTGTTGTGAAGCTCATCATTGCAACATCTAAGATTTTATGCTAATGAGATAATCAGTCAAGAGTAATCAGACATGTTTGAAGAGATTCATCATAATATTAACAATAGCAAAAAGTTAGAAATAACCTAAATGGACATTAGTCATAAATTGGTTAAATTATTAGTTAGTCAGCCGTAGGTTAGTTAAGTGGCTCTGGAGTCACCAAACGTAGGAAATCACACTCCCTCACTAACTAGCTTAGTAACAAAAAGTCTCTGAGCTTTAATGTTTCCTCTTTAGTAAAATAAAATGATGATAAAACCTCTACCTCATAGAACAGTTGGGAGAGTGAAATGCAAGATACACTTAACACAGTCCCTGGCATATAGTCAGTGCTTAGTAAAAGGTAACAGATGCTGTTGTTAACAATTGTTAATAATTATCTTTAAATTAACAAATATGTATTATATGCCAAATACTGTATTGGACTCTAGAATTGATAATTGAAGAGTACAGACAGTCCTTGGCCTCATGGAACCTATATGGTACATCCATGCAAATATTAAAAATGATAAATTACATCTCTGTTTAAAGATCTAATTTTTAGCCTTCAGCATTGCCTTTTCTAGTATATCCTCCATATTATAGTCAGTTATTCTTCTAAAACACAAATCTGATTATATCGCTTATTTGTTTAAACCTTTCAGTGGCTACTCACTTCACATATATTAGAATCCAGATTCTTCATGTTGCTTGCTCTTCCAAGAGTATCTCATAATATTTGCCCCCATTTCTCACCACTCCCTCAACTTCAACTTCTTCAGTTCCTTGAGTATGTCCAGGCCTTCCACAGGACATTCCTTTTGCCTAGAACTCTCTTCTGCTTCAGTTCATATTATATGTTTTACTCATCCTTCCCCACAATTTAAATGTCACTTCTTCCTGGACATTTTCCTTGTCTCCACCTACCTGGAATAAATAAATTACTCTTTGGTACTCTGTATTCCTGCTCTCAAGAGTGCTTAGCACAATTTATCATTGGTTTAATTGTCTTCCTTCCTTTTTAAAGTCCTTTAAGCCACACCTGCTCCCCACTGTATGCCAGACAACTAATATATACCTGGCAGAGAGCATTTATGTTGAATATTAATAAATATTATCGACTTAGGTAATTATAACTTTTTTTCTGAGACGGAGTCTTGCTCCGTCGCCAGGCTAGAATGCAATGGTGCGATCTCAGTGCACTGCAACCTCTGCCTCCCAGGTTCAAGCAATTCTCCTGCCTCAGCCTCCCGAGTAGCTGGGACTACAGGTGCCCACCACCATACCCAGCTAATTTTTGTATTTTTAGTAGATACAGGGTTTCACCGTGTTGACCAGGATAGTCTCAATCTCTCCACCTCGTGATCCGCCTGCGTCGGCCTCCCAAATTGCTGGCATTGCAAGCATGAGCCCCTGCGCCCGGCCAATTACGACTTTTTTAGTTTTAAAAAAGCAAGTGTGCTGGGCGTGGTGGCTCACACCTATAATCTCAACACTTAGAGAGGCCAAGCGGGAAGGATTGCTTGAGGGTAGAAGTTCGAGTTCAGCCTGGGCAACATAGGGAGACTTCGTCTCTACAAAAAAAAATAAAATAAAAATTAGCCATGTGTGGTAGTCCCAGCTACTTGGGAGGCCGTGTGGGAGGATCACTTGAGCCTGGGAGGTCAAGGCTGCAGTGGGCTATGATCACGCCACTGCATTCCAGCCTGGGTAACAGGGCAAAAAATATTTTTTTATTTTTATTTTTTGTCTAAAAACTAAAAATTTAAAAGCAAGTGTGTATGATCTCATTATACAATATGTATGATGTGTGTATATGCATAGAGAAATGTGCGGGAGAATGTTCTTTAAAATGTTATCAATAGTTACCTCTGAGTGCTGGGATTTTTGTGGGTTTTACTTTCTTATTCTTTTGTGTATTTTTTATTTTTTGTAATGAACGTGTATTATTATAATTTATAACAACTAAAAACCATTTTCATTTTGGGAAAATAGAAGAAAGCACTGTCTTGATTTCCATTGTGTGGTAGTTTAGGTTGTCTTACTTCAGAGTCCTACCATGACATACATCATGTCTTTGATGTCAGTTTAGGGATGGCAGAGAAGAAGATCTATTGAAAATAGTAAATCAGGGCCCGGTATTCATTCCTCCTTTAAGTGATGAACTCTGATAGTGCTATGGATTCAGAGGTAAACATAAGCATGTTTGTTTAGCAGTAGCAATCGTAGACTTGCCCACCAAATTGGTGTTTGTATGACACTAATGCTGCTAATACTATCTGGTTACTTTCAGTCACTGTTTTGTTTTTGTTTTTTTCTTTTTCTTTTTCTTTTTTATTATAATTTAAGTTCTAGGGTACATGTGCACAACGTGCAGGTTTGTTACATATATATACATGTGCCATGTTGGTGTGCTGCACCCATTAACTCGTCATTTCCATTAGGTATATCTCCTAATGCTATCCCTCCCCCCTCCCCCAACCCCACAACAGGCCCCGGTGTGTCATGTTCCCCTTCCTATGTCCAAGTGTTCTCATTGTTCAGTTCCCACCTATGAGTGAGAACAGGCGGTGTTTGGTTTTCTGTTTTTGCGATAGTTTGCTGAGAATGATGGTTTCCAGCTGCATCCATGTCCCTACAAAGGACACGAACTCATCCTTTTTATGACTGCATAGTATTCCATGGTGTATATGTGCCACATTTTCTTAATCCAGTCTATCATTGATGGACATTTGGGTTGGTTCCAAGTCTTTGCTATTGTGAATAGTGCCGCAATAAACATATGTGTGCATATATCTTTATAGCAGCATGATTTATAATCCTTTGGGTATATGCCCAGTAATGGGATGGCTGGGTCAAATGGTATTTCTAGTTCTAGATCCTTGAGGAATCGCCACACTGTCTTACGCTAATGGTTGAACTAGTTTACGGTCCTGCCAACAGTGTAAAAGTGTTCCTGTTTCTCTGCATCCTCTCCAGTACCTGTTGTTTCCTGACTTTTTAATGATTGCCATTCTAACTGGTGTGAGATGGTATCTCATTGTGGTTTTGATTTGCATTTCTCTGATGGCCAGTGATGATGAGCATTTTTTCATGTGTCTGTTGGCTGCATAAATGTCTTCTTTTGAGAAGTGTTGTTCATATCCTTTGCCCACTTTTTGATGGGGTTGTTTGCTTTTTTCTTGTAAATTTGTTTGAGTTTTTTGTAGGTTCTGGATATTAGCCCTTTGTCAGATGAGTAGATTGCAAAAATTTTTTCCCATTCTGTAGGTTGCCTGTTCACTCTGATGGTAGTTTCTTTTGCTGTGCAGACGCTCTTTAGTTTAATTAGATCCCATTTGTCTATTTTGGCTTTTGTTGCCATTGCTTTTGGTGTTTTAGACATGAAGTCCTTGCCCATGCCTATGTCCTGAATGGTATTGCCTAGGTTTTCTTCTAGGGTTTTTATGGTTTTAGGTCTAACATTTAAGTCTCTAATCCATCTTGAATTAATTTTTGTGTAAGGTGTAAGGAAGGGATCCAGTTTCAGCTTTCTACTAATGGCTAGCCAGATTTCCTAGCACCATTTATTAAATAGGGAATCCTTTCCCCATTTCTTGTTTTTGTCAGGTTTGTCAAAGATCAGATGGTTGTAGATGTGTGGTATTATTTCTGAGGGCTCTGCTCTGTTCCATTGGTCTATATCTCTGTTTTGGTAATAGTACCATGCTGTTTTGGTTACTGTAGCCTTGTAATATAGTTTGAAGTCAGGTAGTGTGATGCCTCCAGCTTTGTTCTTTTGGCTTAGAACTGTCTTGGCAATGTGGGCTCTTTTTCGGTTCCATATGAACTTTAAAGTAGTTTTTTCCAATTCTGTGAAGAAAGTCATTGGTAGCCTAATGGGGATGGCATTGCATCTATAAATTACCTTGGGCAGTATGGCCATTTTCACAATACTGATTCTTCCTAATCGTGAGCATGGAATGTTCTTACATTTGTTTGTGTCCTTTTTAATTTCATTGAGCAGTGGTTTGTAGTTCTCCTTGAAGAGGTCCTTTGCATCCCTTGTAAGTTGGATTCCTAGGTATTTAATTCTCTTTGAAGCAATTGTGAATGGGAGTTCACTCATGATTTGGCTGTTTGTCTGTTGTTGTTGTATATGAATGCTAGTGACTTTTGCACATTGATTTTGTATCCTGAGACTTTGCTGAAGTTGCTTATCAGCTTAAGGAGATTTTGGGCTGAGACGATGGGGTTTTCTAAATATACAATCATGTCTTCAGTCACTGTTTTAAAATGATATTGCAGCTATTCCGAGATCCTGATGTAAATGTGCGACCTGTATCTGTGGGACCGTGATTTGTTGTTCCAATAGTCCTTTCATTTAAATAGGATCTATACATATGACCGCCTCTTGGGATTGATTAGTTTGTTTTGTTTTATTATTTGCTCAAAAGACAGCCACCAACACTAACTGAAAATGAAAATCAGTCTCTTTGACTTTCTCAGGATCACAGCAGTGTGCTCTGCCAAAGTTTTGTCCTAGAGTAATTCTCTTCACCACCACGTGGGAATGTATTCTACCCCTTCTCTCACCTGGTTTCCTGCCCACAATCATTCTCTTTGAAAAATCCTTCATTGGCTTCCCTTGATTGTTAGAAAAATGATAACCATTTATTGTGACTCAGGCAACCTGGCCCCTACCTATCTTGTCAGCTTTATGTCGCATCTTGCTCTCACATCTCCATACTGGCCTTCTCTCAGTACCTCATATTTACTGGGCCTTCTCCTACCACAGCCTGTACACATGTATAACTGTTTCATGTAGTGCTTGGTTCATCCCATTTTGCTCAGTTAGCACCAGTTCATGTGTGTCGGAGCTTAGGCACCAGTTTCTCAGAGAGGCTCGGCTAGATCAAATCTCACTATCATAGGCTATCACAGCATGTTCCTCTCCTTTGAAGATTACTACATTTGCAGTTTTACATTAATTTGTGTGATGACTTGATTAGTATTTTTGTTTCCCCCACTAGACTGTAAGCTCCAGAATGGCACGGATTCTATCTAGTTTTGTTATTTTCATACCCCCACAGTCCCTGATAAATAGTAGATAACAATAAATATTTGGTGTGTGGAAGGCCGACTAATATCCCTGCTAAATAAAGGGTTTCTTGATCTGTTTTTACTTTCTCATGGAAGTTAAATGGAAGAAAAAGCTTAGGAGTAAATTATACAGGCCAGATCCCTGTTTGCTTAGCATATAACTATGTGTATAATTTATTAGTTGGTTCTCAACTTTATTTATTTATTTTTTGAGACAGGGTCTCACTCTGTCACTGTACTCTGACTGGAGTACAGTGGTGCAGTCTCGGCTCATTGAAATCTCTATCTCCCAGGCTGAAGCCATTCCTCCACCTCAGCCTCTTAGATAGCTGGGACCACAGGTGCATACCACTGCGCCTGGCTGATTTTTTAATTTTTTATAGAGACAGGATCTCACTGTGTTGTCCAGGCTGGTTTTCAATTCCCAAGCTCAAGTAATCCTCCAACATTGGCCTCCCAAAGTGCTGGGATTGGCTGGGCACAATGCTCACACATGTAATCCCAGCACTTTGGGAGGCTGAGATGGGTGGATCACTTGAGGTCAGGAGTTCGAGACCAGCCTGGCCAACATGACAAAACCTCGTTTCTACTAAAAATACAAAAATTAGCCGGGCTTGGTGGCATGCACCTGTAATCCCAGCTACTTGGGAGGCTGAGGCAGGAAAATCGCTTGAACCCAGGAGGTGGAGGTTGCGGTGAGTTGAGATTGTGCCACTGCACTCCAGCCTGGGTAACAGAGCAAGACTCTGTCTCAAGAAAAAAAAAAAAAAAAAAAGGTAAAACCAAAGTGCTGGGACTGCAGGCGTGCACCACCATGCCCAGCCCTTGGAAAGTTTTAACTAAATATCTTCTATACGTCAGAGTGTTTCTATGACAATTATAATTTGACAGTTTACTATGGTAATTGTATGTTAGAGAGTTCTAGGTTTTTGTAATTTGTTATTTGGGGAATTTAAGAAATTAGTTTTTCCAGTACTTTTTATTCTTCTTATAAGTTACATTGTTACTTTTGAATCAACCTTATATAATTTTTTACATAAACATTATTTTTTATACTATACTAAAACTTACTTCTGTCATTTACTAATACTTCTGAGATATCTTTTCCTATCTATATATGGTTTGTAGATATGGAAGTTTTTAATCCATTTTTTCTTTCACGATTTTTTCTTTTTTTCAAGCAACCCCAGCTTTTCTATTTGAAATTTAGAACCAGGTCTCTGGTAATAGCCAGTATATAATAATAAAGTTCAATTAAAAGTAGGAAAAAGATGGAATGATAGAAAAACCCACTCTGCTGCCACTGGTTTTTAAAACTTTTTCTTATGGAAAATTTTAAACATATACAAAGACAATAATATAGTGGTTCATATCCACATATAACCCATTCACTTTAACCTCCCAATTTACTTTTTAACAAGATTCCAGGCATCATCATCACTTCTTCCCTATTTCACTGTGTATTTACAAAAGATAAAAGTACTTATTAGAAATATATAACTGGCCAGGTGCGGTGGCTCACACCTGTAATCTCAGCATTTCCGGAGGCTGGGGCGAGCGGATAACTTGAGGTCAGGAGTTCGAGACCAGCCTGGCCAACATGGTGAAACCCTGTCTCTACTGAAAATACAAAAATTAGCCGGGAGTGGTGGTGTGCACCTGTAGTCCCAGGTACTCGGGAAACTGAGGCAGGAGAGTCACTTGAATCCAGGAGGCAGAGGTTGCAGTGAACCAAGATAGCGCCACTGCACTCTGGCCTGGGCAAGAAAGTGAGACTCTGTCTCAAAAAAATTAAAAAATTAATAAATAACTGCAGTGCCATTATTACATCTCCAAAGACTCTGACAGTAATTGTTTTAATAGCATCATCTATCCAGTCAGTATTCAAACTTGTAGTTGTTTCATGTCTTTTTCACAGTTTATTTGCCTCAGGGTCCAGATAAGGTCCGTGAATAGGAATTAGTGTATCTCTGATGTCATTCTAATCTGTATGTTCCTTCTTTTTGTTTTATGGACACTTAGTTATTGAAGAACTAAAGTTGTTTTTCTTTTTTCTTTATGGTTTCCTGGCGTTTTATTTTTGTTTTTGTTTTTTTAGTCAGGATCTCACTCTGTCACCCAGGCTAGAGTGCGGTGGCACAATGACAACTCACTGCAGCCTTGAACACCTGGGCTCAAGCAATCCTCTCGAGTAGCTGGCACTATAGGTGCTCACCACCATGCCCTAGGCCTCCCTCTGTTCCCCAGGCTGGTCTTGAACTCAAACTGATCTCAAGCAGCCCTTCTGCCTCAGCCTCCTGAGTTGCTGGGATTACAGGTGTGAGCCATCATGCCTGGCTTCCAAAGGTTTTTTTTTATAGTGTCTCATACTCTCGGTTTTGCTGATAACTCCCCATGATATACTTCAACATGTTTCTTTATAATCTGTATGTCCTATAAATTAGTAGATTTCAGTATCTGAGAATATTCAAGAAGTAGAATCAGTCAAGCTTAGGGATTGGATATGAGTGTTTAGGGGGAAGGAGAAGTCAAGAATTACTCCTAGGTTTCTGTTAGGCAGCTAGAAGGGTAGTGATGCAATTTAGTAATAACGCTAGATAAGGAGGAGGTTTGTGAGAGAAAATAAGAGTCTAGTTTTGAAAAAATGTTAAGTTTAACTTTAAAGATGTTAGGTCTGAGACATCAAAGCAGAAATGCAGCTGGGTGCAGTAGCTCACGCCTGTAATCCCAGCACTTTCGGAAGCAAAGGCAGGTGAATCACTTGAGTTTGAGACCAGTCTCGGCAACATAGGGAGACCCTGTCTCTACAAAAAATACAAAAAGAAAAAAAAAAATTACTCACGCGTGGTGGCATGTGCCTGCAGTCCCAGCTACTTGGGAGGCCGAGGTGGATTATCTGACCCCGGAAGGTCAAGACTGCAGTGAGCTGAAATCATGCCACTGCACTCCAGCCTAGGCAACAGAGTGAAACCCTGTCTCAAAAAAATAAACACACAAAGTAGAAATATGAGGTAGGCTATTAGATTTGGAATTGAGAGGAAGGGTAAAGAATTGGTAATTAAAGGTATTAAAGATTTTTACATCCCCAGTGAGTATACAGTGAGAAGATGAATACCTAGGCTAAATATCCAAAGCAGAAGAATAATATTGTTCCAAAAAAGAGGGAAAAGTTAACAATTTCCACAACTGCCACGAGGACTAAAAAATCACCTTGGGTTTCACCAAAAAAAAAAAAAAAAAATGTTCATTGCTGATCTTGTCAAATGCAATTTCCTTGGGCCTTCTTTCCTACTATATTATATTGGAGTGAGCTGAAGTTAAATGGAAGGTTAAAAAGTAGAAGAGAAGCAGCCAGGCATGATGGCTCACACCTATAATCCAGCACTTTGGGAGGCCGAGATGGGCAGATCATGAGGTCAGGAGATCAAGACCGTCCTGGCCAACATGGTGAAACCCGTCTCTACTAAAAATACAAAAATTAGCTGGGCATGGCAGCGTGTGCCTGTAATCCCAGCTACTCGGGAGGCTGAGGCAGGAGAATCGCTTGAACCCGGGAGTCAGAAGTTGCAGTGAGCTGAGGTCCTGCCACTGCACTTCAGCCTGGCGACAGAGCAAGACTCTATCTGAAAACAAAAAGTAGAAGAAAGCAATTTTAGCTAACTGTAAAGATGTCTAGATGTGAACTGCCCAAGAGAGAAAAGATCATTAACTGATACAGACTATAAGTTTGAGAGAAAATTTGTTTCTGTTTTTTAAGATAGAAAAGATGAGGATGTTTGAATGCTGATGGAAAGGAGCCAGTAGAGAAGAGTTGAAGATCACTAAGATCAAAGAGAAATGAGAGAAAGGATCCAGAGCACATCTAAAGGGCTGGACCTTAGATAGGAGGAGGGGAACTCTGATTTCACAGCAGAAGGTGGAGATGGATATATATGCAGGTAATTTTAAGGTTCTGGTTAGCAAGAAGTTGAGGAAATTTTGTCTGTTGGCTTCTATTTTTCTATAAAGTAGAAGTTATATGCAGTAAGAGAAGAAGAGCCACAGTTTTGTATAATACAAAATGAAGGATATCAGAAATAGCCAAAGAAAGGAGAGCTGACAAGGGAAACAAAAAGATGGCAGTTATGGCATGGAGGGTCTAGGTATATTGGTGACCATAAATGTATATCGACAGCATCCTAGCGAGTTACGTAAGTTTCTCACATGCTCACATTTCTTGAATGCTGCCCGGCACTTCATGTCAGGGTGTAGGGAAAACAGACAGTTGGATTCATCTGTAGTTGTAATGTTTCCAGACAAGTGGGATAGAATAACTGCAGTGCAAAGCTGTTAAAAACTAGGAAGAGAATTATGAAAGTGATAACCAAAAGAAATCCAACCTGAAATATATAGAAATATGTTGGATTTACTAGTCATTTCAAAGAAGCAATGTCTTACTTGTGGTCAGAAGTTTGAGACCAGCTTGGTCAACATGGTGAAACCCTGTCTCTACTAAAAATACAAAAATTAGCCAGGAGTGGTGGCACATGCCTATAATCCCAGCTACTCTGGAGGCTGAGGCAGGAGAGTCACTTGAACCTGGGAGCCAGAGCTGGTAGTGAGCTGAGATCATACCACTGCACTCTAGCCTGGGCAACAGAGCAAGACTCCATCTCAAAAAAAAAAAAAAAAAAAAAAGCAACGTCTTAGAGAAAGTTGAAGACCAGGAAATAAAAGGAGCATGAAGTAAAAAGTTGAGGATGTATGGGTATTTATAAAGCATTTAACGTGGATTCTACAGGAAGGTTGGATAGGAAAAAGGACAGTGGGAAATAAGGTCTCACACAGTTTGACACTGAGAGTCAGGAATGATACAGCAAGTGCTTCTATCTTTGGACAGTGAGCAAGGCTGATTCAAGGGATGTGCAATCATGACTGACTTAGCAGGTCTTGAGGTTGTGAGAAAGTCCATCACACTCAAGTTTCTTCAGAATTTAGTTATGAGTTGGGTGGGAAACAATTCTTAGGAAGTTATTAACCATTTCTTGTGGATAGGGAGACTCTGGTCCCTCTGAAAGTCACTCTGAAAGAAGTTGGCTCAGGTCTAGCCTTAATAAAACACCTAAGAAAGATTCTCATGGACCAAGTTCTAGGCTCATAGAGAGTACGGGTATGTGTACCCCTTGGTATCTCCTAATAATAAATACATCTAAATTTCTCCTGAGACAGATGGGGAATGAGGAGTGTCTCAAAATCCAGAAGCTACATAGGAAGATAACTAAGACTGAAGCTTAGAAAATATTTGGTGTCTACACCGAAATGAATGTCAGAAACATGTTTTATTGTGGAAACAAGTTTTCCCTTGTTTCGTAATTAAACCTCCTGTTTTCTTTTGTTTCAAGTAGTACATTAGTTAGCTATTGCTGCATAACAAATTGCCCCCAAAACTTAACAGCATTACTAGACACTTATTTTTGCTTCTATGGATCACAAATCCTGGTGCAGCTGAGCTGCCTGTCTCTGGTTCAGGGTTTCCCACAAGACTTCAGGGTATTGGCTGGGGCTGCAGTCATCTCAGGGCATAACCGGAGGATCTGCTTCTAAGCTCACTTATGGCTATTGAAGGCCTCAGATCCTCATTGGGTGTCAGCCAGAGAGACATCAGTTCTTTGTTACATGGGCCTCACCACAGGGCAGTTCACAGCATAGTAACTGGCTTCCCTCAGAGGGAACAAGAGAGGTGCCCAAGATGGAAGCCACGTCTTTGTAACCTTACCTTGAGAGTGCTTCTCATCACTTCTGTAGCATTTTATTCACTAGAAGCAAGTCACTAAATCTAGCCAAGACTAAAGGGGAAGGAATTACAAAAGGGCATGAATACCAGGAGGGAAAGATCTATCTCGGAGGCTACCTACAAACAGTAAAGATATTTAGACATCTTCAAAGATTGTGTGTTTGCTTCAGGACAAAGACTCATTTCCCTTCTATAGACCAAGAAAAAGGTTCCTTGTCTGAATTTACTAAAAAAAGCCCCAACTATCCTCCTTAGCCTGAGTCTCGGTCCCTCAGATCTACCTCTATTAATTACAACCAGAGTGAGCTCCTTATGTTCAGATTTATTTGTAGTTCTCCCTCCCCTTCCTCTCCACACACACACAAACACAAATATACCATGTTCTTTCTGACCCTTGCTTATGCCTCTGCCTCTGCCTGGGCTGCCTTGTGGCTAATCTCCCTCATTCTTATTATTAACTAAATTACTCCTCATGGTTCAAGTCCAAATTCAGATGCCACTTTTTCAGGAACCAAGACTGAATTGTGCGTCTTCCTGTGTGTTCATACAGTTTCTGTCAAAGCACTTACCCATATGTATTTTCATGTTCAGCTTCTCATCTAGATACTGTGTGTAGTGTGGTTGAGAATGTCTTAGTTCTATCCCTGGTGACTAGCATACTACCTGGAAAGTAGCAGGGGCTCGGGCAGTATTTGTTGCTTGGTTGCATGTGGATTTAAAGACCATTCCAGAAGCAGTCAATAGCTGGTGGCAGTGGAAAGAGATGTAAGATGAGTCTTTCCTTGATGCCTCTTTTCCCTTCCCTAAGGAGGATTAGTAATTAGTTTTGTCCTAGAAGTGTCCCTGAAGCGTAAAGAGTCCAGACCCACAAAGGAAGTAGAGACTGGAAAGGGGAGCCACTCTGGTCTCTGAGCTAGTATTCTCAGTCCAACCCCAGACTTCTCTGTGTGAATATGAATAAAATGAAGAATGGATTTTCTTGCTTTTATATGGGGACATATTTTTTAAAACCTCTCAAGTTAGGATTTTTTAAAGATCACTTTTATTGAAGAAAGATTAGTGTGTGATAAAATGTATCAATTTTAAGTGTACAGTTGAATGAGTTTTGACAAATGTAGTTTTCTCTTAAAAATGCTGATCTAAAATAGCTAATTATTGTGACTAATGGTCTAAAATAGTTTTGTGCACTAGTCAGGAAAACCTCACCTTAGCTTATAACATGACTTATACAGAAGTTCTAAGCAGCCCTCATAAAAAATAACTTTGGAGTATCACGTATTTAAGGACTTTATAACAAATTTATAACAAATTTGAACAAGGAATTTATGAAGAATTCAGAAATCTCTGTATGAGCACTTAATTATTACCTGGTAAAAATCCTGACAAATCACTTAGGAATGCATTGTTAGCAGTTTCCTATGTTGTCTACCAAAGTGGAAATTAACTGGCAAACAGTTTAGGTTGCTAGCTAACAGAGAAGAAAAGTTTCTAATACGTCACCATAGCTAGGCTCATAGGCTCATTCCTATAGTCCCAGCTACTCTGGAGGCTGAGGTGAGTGGATCACTTGAGCCCAAGAGTTCAAGGCCAGCCTGGGAAACATAGTGAAACCTCATCTCTAAAAAAAAGAAAGACAGAAAAAGAAAAAAATCACCAAAAGTGAAGTTTATGCACAAAAGGAAATTATAAGGTGTGTTGGTTCCAAAATTCTACCCCTTGTACCCTCTAGAGTAGGAGGTGCCATCTCACGGTCCTCAGAACCTTTTACTCCCATTGTGGTTTGCTCTTTCCCTTCTCCAATTAGCCAGAGCATATATATCTGAAAGACAATTCGAATGATGTCCTGCATCTTGACATTCTTACGGATTTTACTAATAGCTCCTCATTTATTTATAATTCAACAAGTATTTTGTGGATACCTACTAATCCTAAGATCACCCTTGGTACTAAGAATGCAGCAGTGAACAGAATAAAGTTTCTGTCCTCAAATAACTTACATTTTAGCTTTTCGTTTTGCAAGGTTGAGAACTGCAAAAGAGTGCCTGCAAATATTGCTGACACTATTCTTAGAGTCATTTCCTTAATTATTAATGAATGGATTTAGCTATGGGGTCCCAGATATTTATCTGCAACTCCAGCTCCTGTCCAGAGTTGCATCCTATGTTTTCAGATGCCCATTGGGCATTCTTACTGGATGTCAGATTCAAAGGTGAGCTCAGTTCCCAAATGAAAGCCATCGTTTGTTTCTGAGTTTCCAATATCCATTAATAGCATCATTACTTATCCATTTATCCAAGCTTGGCACCTCCAAGTTGTCCTTGACTCCCAGCCTCTTTACTCACATCCAGTCAAGTTATTCAAGCCAATTAATTTGACCCCCTGAATATCCTTCAAGAGCATCCCCACTTCTCTGTTACCACTGCCTTAGTTTGTGCCCTCAGAACCACTCAACTACTGAAAATACCCACTCCCTCATTTCCTACCTGTGATCTCTCCATGCTGTTTTTAAGACATAATTCTGATTGTACCGTTCTCCTGCCTGAAGTCCAGTGACTCCACAGCTTGACAGCAACGTCTTTGAAATGACACAAGATACTTATTGATTTAACCCAATCTTTATCTCTGACCATACACCTTGTGTTCTATTCACGTTACATTGGAACACTCCACGCTCTCCATATTTGTACCTTTGCACAGTCTCTTCCATCAGTCAGTCTCCTGTCGCAAAATGCCTACCTTAACTGTTACTGATTTTATACAGCCTCTAATAGTCCCTAAGCAGTAATTTCTTTCTTCCTGTTTTCCCTCAGTATTTTGTTCATTCTTCTACTGTGGTGTTTATATTATATTGCACTGCAGTCATTTATTTTTTTCATGTCTTTCTCCAGTAAAAGTTTCAAACAGCCCTTTCTAAACTGTGAGATCTTAGAGAACTTGGACTATAGCAAATTCATACTTAGTTTTCTGGCAATTTGGAGCATTTCAGAATTTGAACATTCCTTCACTGCTTTTCATCAGTGAACTTATCTGAATGTGGTTTTATTTATTTTGATCTATGAAAAATTACTACCCTAGAATTTCTTCAGTCTTTGGTTAAGTCCATACTGCAGTTTAATGCTCATATGCAAGAAATCCTCCTTTCTTTAGTTTTTCTCTAAAATATACTTAGTAAGCTTATAGGTAAAAAATAGTTTGAACAGTTATAATGGTCATACTTTTTATGATGTATTTATTTCTTTATCATAAAGACACTTCATTTGGAGTACCTTAACATGAAGTTATCTGTATTTACCTATAGTCTAAATTATACTGTCTATAATTTGCTTAATTTTTAGGGTTCAACTACACGAATGGACCATGAAACAGCCAGTGTTTTGAGTTCTAGTAGCACACACTCTGCACCTCGAAGGCTGACAAGTCATCTGGGAACCAAGGTAACAGAAGATTAGAAACCCTGGTCACTAATGCCATGAATACTTTGCTAAGACATTCTTGGCCAGGTGCAGTGGCTCACACCTGTAATCCCACCAAGGCAGGTGGATCACTTGAGGCCAGGAGTTCAAGACCAGCCTGGGCAACATATCAAAACCCCATCTCTACTAAAAATACAAAAATTAGCCGGCGTGGTGGCACACACCTGTGGTCCCAGCTACTTAGGAGGCTGAGGCATGAGAATAGTTTGAACCCAGGAGGCAGAGGTTGCAGTGAGCTGAGATTACACCACTTTCTAGTGGAGAATTCTGATTCACAGTCTCTTAAAGAAATGACATCTTTTTATACAAAGAAGCATAAACAAAAAA